>NC_091325.1:27411224-27424159 GCF_038502225.1 Cherax quadricarinatus | reverse complement strand
GAGCAGTCCTTCTGGTACTCTAGAACAGTCCTCCTGGTACTCTAGAACAGTCCTCCTGGTACTCTAGAACAGTCCTTCTGGTACTCTAGAACAGTCCTTCTGGTACTCTAGAACAGTCCTCCTGGTACTCTAGAACAGTCCTTCTGGTACTCTAGAACAGTTCTCCTGGGACACTAGAACAGTCCTCCTGGTACACTAGAACAGTCCTGGTACTCTAGAACAGTCCTCCTGGTACTCTAGAACAGTCCTTCTGGTACTCTAGAACAGTCCTTCTGGTACTCTAGAACAGTCCTTCTGGTACTCTAGAACAGTCCTTCTGGTACTCTAGAACAGTCCTCCTGGTACTCTAGAACAGTCCTCCTGGTACTATACCTTGATCTGTACAGTCTTTTGTAGTTATATGTATTTTATGTATTATTTGTATATGTTAGTTATATTGCAGTTTTACAGATTTTGTTATTATTATTGTTATTTTATTATTATTATTTAACTTGCATGAGCTGGTGACTGCTGGCAGCTGGTACAGCGAGTTGAAGAACTGGTGGTCTCTAGCATCTCTTACATCTTGATATGAGATGATGATACTGATTTGATATATTCCTTTATTTCTACAAGTACATGTACAAGGTATACAGACTATAGCTGACATCAATGACTACTATACAGAAAGCCGTCAACATGACTCACGAAATCGTAATGATACGATTGCAAACAAACCATACCACAGGCGGGATTTGAACCCTCGGGATTTGAGACTCTCTGACCGCGGGTTCAAATCCCGCCCGTGGTATGGTTTATACAGAAAGCCCCTTGTTATGCAGAGCAATTCGGGCAAATTAGGTCAGTTTTGTCCCAGGATGCGACCCACACCAGTCGACTAACACCCAGGTACGCATATTTTTGACGGGGAACGTAGACAACCGGTGAAAAGAAACACGCCCACTGTCTCTACCCTCGCTGGGAATCGAACTTAGACCCCTCACCGTGTGAAGCGAGAGCTTAGGTTTCGGGCATTTATAGATCACTGCATTTAGCTTTTCTGGTACTGTGTTTAGCTATTCTAGTACTATGGTGACACTGTTATTAGCTATAGTAGCACTGTTGTGAGGATTTACTAAATGAAATGCTGACTCTAGTGTGTACCGGGTTTACTGTTGTGTATATTGCGTTCACTGGCAACCCTGCTGTTTTTTTTTTTCATATTTTTTTTATTTCCACGACCTGTACATTCTTTTAATAGTTTCACAAGATTTGTAAACCCTTTCGTGTTTCCACTGTACTGTACTTTGTGGTATGACTGTACATATGTTGGACTAGCTGTAGGTAGAAAATTTTAAACAACTGGCTCATGTGGTAGGATCCTGGCTACTCCTGGCAACTTGATACACGACGGGTATCAACTAAGCTTATTTCAAGAGCATACACTCTTATTTACCACCACAACATTTATTTTGGCATCTTATTTTTGGTTCACTTCGTAGAATATTTCTTGTTTTGTTCTGTTTTCGAGAACCCAGGATTTGAGAGAGTAATTTCCAGGTCTTATACCTATCCTGGCCTGGTCACAGACCGGGCCGCGGGGGCGTTGACCCCCGAAACTCTCTCCAGGTAAACTCCAGGTATCCCCTTTTATTTTATTAAACCTGCTAGCATAATATGATATTTTAGACATTTTTATTAGACTGGTAAGTAATGATGTATAACTTTTAGTCTGTTCTTTACTTATGAATCCCAATCTGCACTGTTTTTCATAGCAATGTTTTTTTATCTATGGACCTGAGTATGCATGCTCAGGTCCATGTTCACATGTTAGGTTCATGTTCATTACATGTTAGGTCATGTGAAGAAAATTTCCTCCAGGAGAGGGGGGGTATCAGCTCTTTTCAGCCTTTTCAGCCCTGAGGGGCCCATCCCTCTCAGAAAGGGTAATGGTGCCTTCTGCATCAACACTTTTAACTGATTCCAGATGCAGTACCAGTATGTGCTAGTAAGTCACATTATGGCTGACCAGTGTTGCAACCAATGTGAGTTAACGAGAGTAAGACAAGACAATGATATCTGAGTAAACACATGGGTCCGATACAGATACCCAAGTAGGTCTAGTAATTAATGAGACTAGGTCAGCTGCGCAGCAGAGAGCTAGCTCATTTTTCCTCTAGATTTATCACTATACACTCAGTGACAAGAGGGCTTTTTATCTCAAACGAGTGAATATAAGGATACAGTCAGTCATTCAATGAAATATTGACACAACACCCCCTAGGGGTAATTATACTTATACCCCCAGCCCTTACAGCCCATGTGCAGTTACAGTTGCATCGACGACTCCAAGAACTTTCTGGAAGTGGCTGCAGAACAGTGTAGTTGTCACCAAGCTAAATCCCATACAGTTCACTTATTATATGACCAGTTTGTTTGTATGCCAAATCCTTATATAAAGTTGGTCCTTCGAACTGGATAGTGGGCACATTGTGGTCCAGATTTGTTTTACTATAATACACAGATAAATTACAAGCCAAGGTCCGTTGAAAAAAGTTGTAAAACTAGTGTTTATACAATGTAAATCAGTATGAGTCTGCGCACTTAATCACAGAGAATGGGCGGCCGCCGCTAGCAATAGAAAACGGGAGGCGCTCACCCAGCAGTCACCCATCACACCCAACAGAAAACAGGGGCTGGCTGGCTCACCCAATCACCCACTTATGTCATCTACTGGCGACCAAACTCAAGAATCGCTGACATCAGCAACAAGCCAGATGGCATTCAGTTTGTCTTGAGTGTGTATATACACATAGTGTTTATAATGTTTAAAGAGACTGTGGTTTATGTTTGTCTCTTATAGATTTAACTGTTATGTAATAAAGGAAGTTATATTAGTGTAAGTTTTCATCTATTGACAGTGACATTTATATATATGTGTAAGAAATATACATGTGTGATATACATATACAGTTATACAGTGACATTTATATATAGTGAATGAAGTAATACACAACGATTGAGGCACGGAAACAACGCGCCCATCAGCTGAAAAAGTGTACCAAGTGTTTAGGTGAACACAAGGGAGGCAAATGCTGACTGAAGAAGTGTTTTAAATGCAAGGATATGCATCAAACAGCATTATGCCCAAACATATATGCTGAACAGCAGAAGACTTCCACAGAATCAGGAAGTCAGCAAACAACAGCATTAAATGTGAGAGACAAGTTTAAAGCAACTGCTCTCCCGATAGCTCGAGTTGAGTTATCTAATAAACTACACAAAACCAATGTGCTAATACTATTCGATCAAGGATCACAAAGGTCTTACATAAGAAGAACAGTGTTGCAGAAACTGAATAAACAACCCTATGTCAATATACAGTTGGTAAACAGACATATGACCTATCCAGATTCACTGTTGGTCTAGGATATGGCTCCACGGACCGAACTGGCTCTCTAATGAAAATAACTGGCCACAATAAAAAGCTCACATTATGCTAGAAGAAACAGTCTGCTTAAACACAGTAGAAATAATCAGTTTAAATACTGCAGACACACCAGAAAAGGTCACCGATGGTTCTAAATACTTATCTTTCGGTAAACTCTTAAAAGTTACAGCTCTTATCTCTAAATTTATTAAAGGGATAGAACCTAATTATTAATGTCTTGAACCCATTAAACACTGGGTACGACAAATACAGAAAAATGTTTTCTCTACAGAATATAAATTTCTGGAAACAAGATAAATCCCCAAAGAAACCTAATATGATTAATTCTTTAGAACTTTATCTCGATTCAGAAAAGATTATAAGATGTCGAGGAAGAATTCATAATTCTTCACTACCTAAAGAATCTCTACATCCAATATTGATCCCCAAGAATCTTTAGCTAACAAAACTGATTGAAACACCCACAGTAATGTGTTACATGGTGGGGTAGCGGAAACTTTGTCACATACGACATTCCTACTGGATACCTCAAGGTCGACAAAGTGTGAAAAAATAAAGGACTGCATTACTTGTCGTCACTACGATATGTGAGTATGTCAGTATCCAGGTCCACCTCCATATCCCTCTGAAAGAGTTTGTCATATCACTCCATTTGAGGTGACAGGTGTAGATTACACTGGACCAATAATTTTAACCAAAACAGTTGATAAAGTTCCTATCAAGGTGTACATCTGTTTGTTCACTTGTGCTACAACTAGAGCAGTACATCTAGAAGTAGCCACTGACATGTCTGCTGAAACCTTTATCAAATTATTCAGAAGGTTTGCAGCCAGAACGGCATGTCCCAGACTGATGATTTCAGACAATGCAACGAACTTTGTTGCTGGTGCTGCTTATATAAGTAAAATTTTTGAGCAGCCAGAGGCACAACAGATGCTGAATCAACGCAGTTGTCGTTGAAGATACATTCCTCCTAAATCCTCATGACACGGCGGATTTTATGAAAGAATGATCGGCATCGTAAAACGTTGTTTAAGGAAGATTCTTCATCGTCAGCGAATCGACTTTGAAGAATATTGTTCAGTCGTGACTGAAATAGAAAACAGTCAACAACAGACCTCTAACTTATGTTACCGATGATCTGGACAATTTAGAAGTGTTAAGTCCATCTCATTTACTTCATGGCAGAAGGCTCGAACCTGTTCCTCCCATGAATGTTTAAGAAATCATTGGGGATCCTACTTATTTCGAACCTGAGCAACTCAGACATAAATTGAAACTCCTTAATAAAGTGATTGAACATTGGGAGAAAATTTAGTGAGAAGACTATCTCACCTCATTGAGAGAACACTTCTATGGAGCTGGTGTTCCTGAAAATCATAAGTCCTTAAGACCTGGTGACATAGTGATTATTGACAATGATGGTCCGAGGTCCCAATGGCCTCTTGGAAAAATAGTGACCATATATCCTGATTCAACTGGAATCATCAGGACAGTTGATGTTGTAAGCAAAGGTGTAGTGAATAAGCGGGCAATAGATAAATTAGTGTCATTAGAATTACACAGTGTTGAAAACAAAATTAGTGATTCTCCAGAAACCACACAGACTAAAGCTGTTCAGAAAAGACAAGCAGCAGTGGTGGCGAGTGAGAAAATCAAATTAATGTTAAGTGATGAATAGTTCACCTGCAGTGAACCTCCGCTGCCCCCCAGTGTGGAGAAAATTTTCTCCAGGAGGGGAGATATCAGCCCTTTTTCAGCCTTTTCAGCCCTGAGGGGCCCACCCCTCACAGAAAGGGCAATGGTGTCTTCTGCATCAACACTTTAATTGATTCCAGATGCAATACCAGCATGTGCTAGTAAGTAATGTTATGACTGACCAGTGTTGCGACCAATGTGAGTTAACGAGAGCAATAATCTCTGTACCACAACAGGTAAGATACAGAAAACTCATATCCCATTTTATTCACATGGGACAATAATGAACTCTCAGTGATTGAGACATATCAAGAAATCAAAGATTTGTTTTGCAAATTGTTGCAGTTTGGCAAAGAAGGAAAAAACACTGGTGTCAGCGAATCCTTTATATGAGGGCTAGTCAGGCCAGCGAGGGGCGCTGCGGGGCAGATTCCTTTTAGACTTAGTCGAGACAACTTGTGCATCACACTGTAATAACAAAGACAATAGTGATCCTGCATTTTGTTAATAAAAGAATCACAACGGACACAGCAGAACAATTAGAGAGAAGTGTGATCAGCTTCTTTAGTGATATGACTGTGAACCATAGACAAATCTTCATGAACAGTGTAACAGCGAGTGTTGTGAATTTTCAGACTGCACAACGTGTACACTCAAAGACACCATTCTTCATTCAAGACGAGATAATGATATCTGAGTAAACACATGGGTCCGATACAGATACACAAGTAGGTCTAGTAATTAATGAGACTAGTTAGGTCAGCTGCACAGCAGAGAGCTAGTTCATTTTTCTCTAGATTTATCACTATACACTCAGTGACAAGAGGGCTTTTTATCCCAAACAAGTGATTATAAGGATCCAGTCAGTATTCTATTCAATGAAATGCTGACACAACACATCCTAGGGGTAATCATGCTTACATCCCCAATTCCTTACACCCCATGTGCAGTTACAGTTGCATCGACGACTCCAAAATCTTTCTGGAAGTGGCTGTGGAAGAGTGTAGTTGTCATCAAGCTAAATCCCATACAGTTCACTTATTATATGACCAGTTTGTTTGAATGCCAAATCCCTATAGGTCCATGTTCAGTTCATTTTAGATCCATGCTATACATGTTAGTGACACAGGTTAGTAGTTTAATGCATTGTGTCTGTCTCCTTTTTTTAAAAACTGGGACTACATTTGCCATCTTCAGTCCTCAGGTAGTTGCCCAGTTTCAATGAATGTGTTGAAGATCTTTGTTAGTGGCACACACAGCATCTCTGCTCCCTTTCTAAGGGTCCACAGAGAGATGCTGTCTGGTCCCACCGCCTTTGAGGTATCAAGTTCACATAGCAGCTTCTTCACCTCCTCCTTGGTTATGTGTCCCTCTTCCAGCACTTGTTGGTGTACCTCCCTATTCTGATTTCCAGGAGTCCTACCTGTTTACACTGTAAATACTTCTTTAAATCTCATGTTGAGCTCCTCACATACCTCTTGGTCATTTCTTGTGAACTCCCATCATCCTTTCTCAGTCTGAATACCTGGTCCTTGACTGTTGTTTTCCTCCTGATGTGGCTATATAACAGCTTCAAGTCAGACTTGACTTTCGATGCTATGTCATTTCCGTATTGTCGCTGAGCCTCCCTTCTTATCTGTGCATATTCGTTTCTGGCTCTTCAGCTGATCTCTTTATTTTCCTGGGTCCTTTGTCTTCTGTACCTTTTCCAATCTACACCTTTGGGTGAACCAAGGACTCGTTCTGGAATTCCCCTTATTTCTGTTTCCTTTGGGAACAAACCTCTCCTCTGCCTCCTTGCATTTTGTTGTCACATAGTCCATAATTTCCTTTATTGGTTTTCCTGCGAGTTCTCTCTCCTTCTGAACGTCTTGCAGGAAGTTCCTCATGCCTCTGTAGTCCCCCCTTTTGTAGTTTGGTTTTTCCCATCCTATTCCTGCTACTCTCTCCACTTGTAGCTCAACTCTGTAGTCAAAACACAGACCCACATGATCACTAGCACCAAGGGGCCTTTCATACATGATATCCTCGATGTCCGAACTACTCAAGGTGAATACAAGGTCCAGTCTTGCTGGATCATCCTCACCTCTCTTTCTGGTAGTGTCTCTAACATGTTGATGCATGAGGTTTTCCAGTATCATATCCATCATCTTGGCTCTCCATGTTTTGGGACCCCCATGGGGCTCCAGGTTTTCCCAGTCAATCTTCTTGTGATTAAAATCACCCATAAATAGTAACTTTGCTTCCCCCATGTGTGATCTTCTGGCCATCTCGGCTAGTGTGTAGACCATTGCTCTGTTGTTCTCGTTGTATTCTTCTCTTGGCCTCCTGCAGTTCTGTGGCAGGTTGTACATTACTGCAATTACCACCTTATGGCCTTCAGACTGGATTGTTCCTACTAAGTAGTCCCTTTTGACCATACCATCCATTCCTTCCATTTCTCAAATCCTCACCAGTTGTTAACTTAATGAGCAGTGCAACTCCTCTTACCCCTCTCCTCCCTCTATCTCTCCTGAGGATTTGATATCCGGATGGAAAGATTGCATCTGTTATCCTGGTGAGTTTTGTTTCTGTGAGTGCTATTATGTCTGGGGATGTCTCCTTGATTCTTTCATGCCATTCCTCACACTTATTTGTTATTCCATCTGCATTTGTATACCACGCCTTCAATTTCTTTTGTAAAGCTGTGGTCTGGGAGGTACATTGGGGTTGGGGAAGTAGGAGACCTGATAAGGAGCTATGGATGGTTGCTGTGGGGGCATTGGATATGACATCTGTGTTTTGGGTTAGAATGTTTGGTTGCATTGGGGTTGTCCTGGTTGGGGGGCTTCTGTAGGTGGTTGTGAGGGCGGCTATATTTGATCTTCCTCTTGAGTCTAGGTTCTCCTGTCCATCTCCATCTTCACCTCTCTTTCCTCCTTTCGTCTTTGTACCATCTCTCTCAGTTTCTGCCTTTCTTCTTGTGTTCTGATGAAATTGAGACAAATGTGCAACATCTGGGTATCTTTATTGTAGACGTTTCGCCATCCAGTGGCTTTAACAATACAAATTCCAGGACATAACTTGAAGACAGGAAAACTATGTACAGAAGATGAGGTAATCAGTCCCTCAACCTAGCAGTAGGTGCGAAGAGCGCCGTAGTCGTGGAGATTCTGAAGCAGAAGCGAGGCGCCTGACACTAATATAGTAACGTCAGGTGGAAATGGGACGGGTAGCAGACGAGGGCATAGTCACTGGTAGGCGTGATTCCCCAGTGGAAGTAGGTCCTACCCAAAGAGATGGGTTAGTTGTAGTAGTAGTTGTCGTAGTCGTGAAGGTTATGTACAAGTCCTCAGAATCAAGATTCCATGGTGTTGCAGTGTCTGTCAGGTTGTTCAAGAATGGTATACAATACCATTTTTCCCTCCAATCATTTTTCCCTCCTCCTGTTTTCTTTCATCGAAGGTGTCCCCTTCGGCTTCTTGGAGCCAGTAGACAAAAACTGACCTCTCCCTTTCCTCCTCCCACTGAGTCTCCATTTGCATTCTCTGAGGTGTTTTAGTTCCTTCCATTGAAATGTTCTTGCCTTCAATCCCTGTCCTTTCTGAAACTTCTATGCTCAGTGAACTGTCTTTCATGATCAGCTGTTCCTTGCTACTGCAGTTGGCTGTTAGAGTCTCTGCATAGAACATACCTTCATTGTTTTCAGACTTGTCATTTGATCTTAGTATGTGTGTGTGTGTGTGTGTGTGTGTGTGAGTGTGTGTGTGTGTGTGTGTGTGTGTGTGTGTGTGTGTGTGCGTGTGTGTGTGCGTGTGTGTACCAGAACAAAGTTAACAAGTTAATATAACTTACAACTGAAACGATCATCATAAAGTACCATCTCGCACATTTGGTCTACAATAATCAGTAACAATTACGTGTTAGAGCAGCTGCTTAATATACCAAAGATAACGAGTATCTCAAAGATTTTTTCACTGTCATTGATATAGCATAATTTTGCGTGCAGCTCAAAACTAACCCATAACACCGTGACTGTAACAGTTGATACTAACACACATTACCAAGGCAACAATGGATCGCGAGTAACCAACAACGGATCACAAATATATGCACATTACACAGGAAATATTAAAAGGCATTTCGATCTATCCTGGGCCATTATCAAGTCACAACTGAATAAGAAAAAGTGTAAAAATTACAATATATATATGAGTGCAGCGTGCGGGGAGCCCGTATAATTCACTGACTTTGAATGAACGGCTTAATACTGCGTGTAACGATCTTCAACAGTACGCTGCAGTGTGGAACGACTTTCAACAGTAGTCAGACTGGACGTACGACTTACTGCAGTGTGCAGCGATTTCCAGTAGCAGCCTGACTGTCTGGCTTAGACAAAGTGAAGCCCATTAAGACCAGCAATATACAGGAAATGACAAAATAAGCCACAAATGACCTAACTCATCTTTATGTAAACCCATAACACTGTCGTATTTACATAAAGCTCTCTACATAACTCGCACACATGCAATCCCTCTAGATCGAACTCTAACCTAGCTCAAATCTTATTCCCAAAGCTCACAACTTTTCCCTAGCTAACACCGTACACTCTAGCTAACACCGTACACTCTAGCTCACACCCTATAACCTAGTTCACACCGCACTCCACCCGTTCATAACAATCCCTCCTACCTGACAGCCTACTCATTCCACCGTCCCATAGAGAACACCCCGCCCCCGGCACTGACACAAAAGCCGCCCCTCGTCCCGTTAAAGAGACGCTGAGCTAACACACCATGCAGTCATAACCAACAAGTTAAAGCCTTACCGACACCACAACTACCACTGCTGACCCTGGGATGTTAAGGACTCAGGGATGTTAAGGACTCTGGGATGTCAACGACCCTGGGATATCAATGACCCTAATGTGTGAATGACCATAGTTTGTAAAAGACCCTAGTTTGTGAAGGACCCTGGTTTGTGAAGGATCCTGGTTTGTGAAGGATCCTGGTTTGTGAAGGATCCTGGTTTGTAAAGTATCTTGGTTTGTGAAGGATCCTGGTTTGTGAAGGATCCTGGTTTGTGAAGGATCCTGGTTTGTGAAGTATCTTGGTTTGTGAAGGATCCTGGTTTGTGAAGGACCCTGGATTGTGAAGTATCTTGGTTTGTGAAGGATCCTGGTTTGTGAAGGATCCTGGTTTGTGAAGTATCTTGGTTTGTGAAGGATCCTGGTTTGTGAAGGATCCTGGTTTGTAAAGTATCTTGGTTTGTGAAGGATCCTGGTTTGTGAAGGATCCTGGTTTGTGAAGGATCCTGGTTTGTGAAGTATCTTGGTTTGTGAAGGATCCTGGTTTGTGAAGGATCCTGGTTTGTAAAGTATCTTGGTTTGTGAAGGATCCTGGTTTGTGAAGGATCCTGGTTTGTGAAGTATCTTGGTTTGTGAAGGATCCTGGTTTGTGAAGGATCCTGGTTTGTAAAGTATCTTGGTTTGTGAAGGATCCTGGTTTGTGAAGGATCCTGGTTTGTGAAGTATCTTGGTTTGTGAAGGATCCTGGTTTGTGAAGGATCCTGGTTTGTGAAGTATCTTGGTTTGTGAAGGATCCTGGTTTGTGAAGGATCCTGGTTTGTGAAGTATCTTGGTTTGTGAAGGATCCTGGTTTGTGAAGGATCCTGGTTTGTAAAGTATCTTGGTTTGTGAAGGATCCTGGTTTGTGAAGGATCCTGGTTTGTGAAGTATCTTGGTTTGTGAAGGATCCTGGTTTGTGAAGTATCTTGGTTTGTGAAGGATCCTGGTTTGTAAATTATCCTGCTTTGTGAAGGATCCTGGTTTGTGAAGGATCCTGGTTTGTGAAGGATCCTGGTTTGTAAATTATCCTGCTTTGTGAAGGATCCTGGTTTGTGAAGGATAATGGTTTGTGAAGGATAATGGTTTGTAAATGATCCTGGTTTGTGAAGGATCCTGGTTTGTGAAGGATAATGGTTTGTAAATTATCCTGCTTTGTGAAGGATCCTGGTTTGTGAAGGATCCTGGTTTGTGAAGGATAATGGTTTGTGAAGGATAATGGTTTGTAAATGATCCTGGTTTGTGAAGGATAATGGTTTGTGAAGGATAATGGCTTGTGAAGGATCCTGGCTTGTCAAGGATCCTGGTTTGTGAAGGATAATGGTTTGTGAAGGATCCTGGTTTGTGAAGGATCCTGGTGTGTGAAGGATAATGGTTTGTTAAGGATCCTGGTTTGTGAAGGATCCTGGTTTGGGAAGGATAATGGTTTGTAAATGATCCTGGTTTGTGAAGGATCCTGGTTTGTGAAGGATCCTGGTTTGTGAAGGATCCTGGTTTGTGAAGGATCCAGGTTTGTGAAGGATCCTGGTTTGTGAAGGATCCTGGTTTGTGAAGGATCCTTGTTTGTGAAGGATCCTGGTTTGTGAAGGATCCTGGTTTGTGAAGGATCCTGGTTTGTGAAGGATCCTGGTTTGTAAAAGATCCTGGTTTGTGAAGTATCCTGGTTTGTGAAGGATTCTGGTTTGTGAAGGATTCTGATTTGTGAAGGATCCTGGTTTGTGAAGGATCCTGGTTTGTGAAGGATCCTGGTTTGTGAAGGATCCTGGTTTGTGAAGGATCCTGGTTTGTGAAGGATCCTGGTTTGTGAAAGATCCTGGTTTGTGAAGGATCCTTGTTTGTAAACGATTCTGGTTTATATAGGATCCTGGTTTGTGAAGGATCCAAGTTTGTGAAGGATACTGGTTTGTGAAGGATACTGGTTTGTGAAGGATCCTGGTTTGTGAAGGATCCTGGTTTGTGAAGGATCCTGGTTTGTGAAGGTTGTTGGTTTGCGAAGTATCCTGGTTTGTGAAGGATCCTGGTTTGTGAAGGATCCTGGTTTGTGAAGGATCCTGGATTGTGAAGGATCCTGGTTTGTCTAACTAGTTAGGGATTTCTGAAGGGAGAACTTTAAGAGGTTGTCTGAATTATTGTTTACCTAATTTTTCTCTACAATTTCGCTCTTAACTAAAAAAAACCTATTGCAGTCGCCTTCAGTTTATTAACTCTTATGTAGGGTAACGGGTTAGCAAGTTCTCGAAACAACTAGTATGTTCACGTTCCCTGTGATCAATAATAATAATAATAATAATAATAATAATAATAATAATAATAATAATAATAATATCTTTATTTCTACAAGTATATGTACAAGGTATACAGACCTAGCTGACATCAATGACTTACTTCTATATAGAAAAATCCCTTGTTATGCTTATCATTTCGGGCAAATTAGGTCAGTTTTAACCCAGGATGCAACCCACACCAGTCGACTAACACCCAGGTATCCATTTTACTGATGGGGATCATAGACAACCGGTGTAAGGAAACACGTCCAATATTTCTACCATCGCCGGGATTCGAACCCGGACGCACTCCGTGTGAAGCGACAGCTTTAGTCACCAGGCCACAGGCAAAGTTTGTTGAAGCCATTTCCAGCGTCCTGCAATGGCTTGGTTAACTTTTGAAGCCTCTCAGTGTTGTAGCTCGAGACGGCGGAAACTGAAATTCAGATTTGATGATTTCATGTATAGAATAGTGTGAATATTTTGTTCCCATTAAATCACATTAAATAATTTCCAGTTTCCCTCCTATGAACAGCTTCAGTATTTAATGGATGATGTGGAAAAAGACACTTATGTACAGTTCTTAACTGTATATAAGTGTCGTTTACATATATTGTCGGTATCACCATGGCATTTCTCAGTTTAATTAATGGATGCTTCATCTTAGAGGCATCGTGATACCTATTACGTTTCGTTTGCGTGCTGGCAAAATATCCATGAA
>NC_091325.1:27323724-27406224 GCF_038502225.1 Cherax quadricarinatus | reverse complement strand
ATGCAACCTCAACTAGGTGAGTACACACAGATACACACACACACACACACACACACACACACACACACACACACACACACACACACAAACACACACACACACACTCACACACAGGGGCCAGGAGCTAGGACTCGACCCCTGCAACCTCAACTAGGTGAGTACACACACACACACACACACACACACACACTGCAAACCTCACTCAAGGAAAAAGATCTGGGGGTAAGTATAACACCGAGCATATCTCCTGAGGCGCACATCAATCAGATAACTTCTGCAGCATACGGGAGCCTGGCAAACCTACGGATAGCATTCTTATACCTCAGTAAGGAATCGTTCAAGACTCTGTATACCATTTACGTCAGGCCCATACTGGAGTATGCAGCACCAATTTGGAATCCACACCTGGTCAAGCAAGTCAAGAAATTAGAGAAAGTGCAAAGGTTTGCAACAAGACTAGTCCCAGAGCTAAGGGGATTGTCCTACGAAGAAAGGGTGAGGGGAAATCGGCCTGACGACACTGGAGGACAGGAGGGTCAAGGGAGACATGATAACGACATATAAAATACTGCGCGGAATAGACAAGGTGGACAAAGACGGGATGTTCCAGAGACGGGACACAGAAACAAGAGGTCACAATTGGAAGTTGAAGACTCAGATGAATCAAAGGGATGTTAGGAAGTATTTCTTCAGTCATAGAGTAGTCATAGAATAGCCTAGAAAATGACATAGTGGAGGCGGGAACCATACATAGTTTTAAGGCGAGGTATGATAAACCTCATGGAGCAGGGAGAGAGAGGACCTAGTAGCAATAAGTGAAGAGGCGGGGCCAGGAGCTATGACTCGACCTCTGCAACCACAAATAAGTGAGTACAAATAGGTGAGTACACACACACACACACACACACACACACACACACATCCACACACGCACACACAGTGGCCAGGAGCTAGGGATCGACCCCTGCAACCTCAACTAGGTGAGTACACACAGATACACACACATACACACACACAAACACACACACACACACACACACACACACACACACACACACACACACACACACACACACACGGACAAAGACAGGATGTTCCAGAGATTGGACACAGTAACAAGGGGACACAGTTGGAAGCTGAAGACACAGATGAATCACAGGGATGTTAGGAAGTATTTCTTCAGCCACAGAGTAGTCAGTAAGTGGAATAGTTTGGGAAGCAATGTAGTGGAGGCAGGATCCATACATAGCTTTAAGCAGAGGTATGATAAAGCTCACGGCTCAGGGAGAGTGACCTAGTAGCGATCAGTGAAGAGGCGGGGCCAGGAGCTCGGACTCGACCCCCGCAACCTCAACTAGGTGAGTACAACTAGGTGAGTACACACACACACACACACACACACAATCAAACACACACACACACAAGCACACACACACACACACACACACACTCACACACACACACACACACACACTTGAAAACCTCATGCATCAACATGTCAGGGACACAACCAGAGAGAGAGGGGAGGATGAGCCAGCAAGACTGGATCTTGTGTTCACCCTGAGCAGTTCAGACATCGAGGACATCACTTACGAGAGGCCCCTTGGAGCTAGCGATCATGTGGTTCTGAGTTTTGACTATATAGTAGAGTTACAAGTGGAGAAGGTAACAGGAACTGAAGGGGACAGGCCAAACTATAAAAGGGGGGACTACACAGGTATGAGAAACTTCCTGCAGGAGGTTCAGTGGGACAGAGAAATGGTAGGAAAATCAGTAAACGAGATGATGGAATATGTGGCAACAAAGTGCAAGGAGGCAGAGGAAAGTTTTGTTCCCAAGGGAAACAGAAATAATAGGAAGACCAAAACGAGTCCTTGGTTTACCCGAAGGTGTAGGGAGGCAAAAACTAAGTGCAACAGAGAATGGAAAAGGTACAGGAGGCATAGGACCCAGGAAAACAAGGAGATTAGTAGAAGAGCCAGAAACGAGTATGCGCAGATAAGGAGGGAGGCCCAGCGACAGTATGAAAACGACATAGCATCGAAAGTCAAATCTGACCCGAAACTGCTGTATAGCCACATTAGGAGGAAGACAACAGTCAAGGACCAGGTGATAAGGCTGAGGAAAGAAGGTGGAGAACTCACAAGAAACGATCAAGAGGTATGTGAGGAGCTCAACACGAGATTTAAGGAAGTATTTACAGTAGAGACAGGAAGGACTCTGGGGGAACAGACCAGATGGGGACACCAACAAGGAATACACCAACAAGTGTTGGACGACATACATACAGATGAGGAGGAGGTGAAGAAACTGCTAAGGGACATCGATACCTCAAAGGCAATGGGACCGGACAACATCTCTCCATGGGTCCTTAGAGAGGGAGCAGATATGTTGTGCGTACCACTTACCACAATCTTCAACACATCCCTGGAAACTGGGCAACTACCTGAGGTATGGAAGACGGCAAATGTAGTTCCCATTTTCAAAAAAGGAGACAGAAAAGAGGCACTAAACTATAGACCTGTGTCATTGACGTGTATAGTATGCAAAATTATGGAGAAGATTATCAGGAGGAGAGTGGTGGAGCACCTGGAACGGAACAGGAGTATAAATGCCAACCAGCACGGATTCACGGAAGGCAAATCCTGTGTCACAAACCTTCTGGAGTTTTATGATAAAATAACAGAAGTAAGACAAGAGAGAGAGGGGTGGGTTGATTGCATCTTCTTGGACTGCAAGAAGGCTTTTGACACAGTTCCTCACAAGAGATTAGTGCAGAAGCTAGAGCATCAGGCGCATATAACAGGAAGGGCACTGCAATGGATCAGAGAATACCTGACAGGGAGGCAACAACGAGTCATGGTACGTAATGATGTATCACAGTGGGCACCTGTGACGAGCGGGGTCCCACAGGGGTCGGTCCTAGGACCAGTGCTATTTTTGGTATATGTGAACGACATGACGGAAGGGTTAGACTCAGAAGTGTCCCTGTTTGCAGATGATGTGAAGTTAATGAGGAGAATTAAATCTGATGAGGACCAGGCAGGACTTCAAAGAGACCTGGACAGACTGGACACCTAGCAAATGGCTTCTTGAATTTAATCCTGCCAAATGCAAAGTCATGAAGATAGGGGAAGGGCACAGAAGACCACAGACAGAGTATAGGCTAGGTGGCCAAAGACTGCAAACCTCACTCAAGGAGAAAGATCTTGGGGTGAGTATAACACCGAGCATGTCTCCGGAAGCACACATCAATCAGATAACTGCTGCAGCATATGGGCGCCTGGCAAACCTGAGAACAGCATTCCGACACCTTAGTAAGGAATCATTCAAGACACTGTACACCGTGTATGTCAGGCCCATACTGGAGTATGCAGCACCTGTTTGGAACCCGCACTTGATAAAGCACGTCAAGAAACTAGAGAAAGTACAAAGGTTTGCAACAAGGTTAGTTCCAGAGCTAAGGGGAATGTCCTATGAAGAAAGATTAAGGGAAATCGGCCTGACGACACTGGAGGACAGGAGGGTCAGGGGAGACATGATAACGACATATAAAATACTGCGTGGAATAGACAAGGTGGACAAGGACAGGATGTTCCAGGGAGGGGACACAGAAACAAGAGGCCACAATTGGAAGTTGAAGACACAAATGAGTCAGAGAGATAGTAGGAAGTATTTCTTCAGTCATAGAGTTGTAAGGCAGTGGAATAGCCTAGAAAATGACGTAGTGGAGGCAGGAACCATACACAGTTTTAAGACGAGGTTTGATAAAGCTCATGGAGCGGGGAGAGAGAGGGTCTAGTAGCAACCGGTGAAGAGGCGGGGCCAGGAGCTAGGACTCGACCCCTGCAACCACAAATAGGTGAGTACAAATAGGTGAGTACACACACACACACACACACACAGATACACAACACACACAGATACACAACACACACAGATACACAACACACACAGACACACACAATCAAACACACACACACACACACACACGATACATGATAACGACATATAAAATACTGCGTGGAATAGACAAGGTGGACAAAGACAGGATGTTCCAGGGAGGGGACACAGAAACAAGAGGCCACAATTGGAAGTTGAAGACACAAATGAGTCAGAGAGATATTAGGAAGTATTTCTTCCGTCATAGAGTTGTAAGGCAGTGGAATAGCCTAGAAAATGACGTAGTGGAGGCAGGAACCATACACAGTTTTAAGACGAGGTTTGATAAAGCTCATGGAGCGGGGAGAGAGAGGGCCCAGTAGCAACCAGTGAAGAGGCGGGGCCAGGAGCTAAGACTCGACCCCTGCAACCACAAATAGTTGAGTACAAATAGGTGAGTACACACACACACACACACATGTGTGTGCTAGGGAATGGAAGAAGTATAGAAGGCAAAGGACCCAGGAGAATAAGGAGAGCAGTCATAGAGCCAGAAATAAATATGCACAGATAAGAAGGGAGGCCCAACGACAGTATGAAAACGAGATAGCAGCGAAAGCCAAATCTGACCTGAAGCTGTTATACAGCCACATCAGGAGGAAAACAACAGTCAAGGACCAGGTAATCAGGTTAAGGAAGGAAGGAAGGAGGAGAGACAACAAGAAATGACCGTGAAGTATGTGAGGAAATCAACAAGAAATTCAAAGAAGTGTTCACAGAGGAGACAGAAGGGGCTCCAGAAAGACGGAGAGGTGGGGAACACCACCAAGTGCTGGACACAGTACACACAACTGAGGAAGAAGTGAAGAGGCTTCTGAGTGAACTAGATACCTCAAAGGCAATGGGGCCTTATAACATCTCTCCGTGGGTCCTGAGAGAAGGAGCAGAGGCGCTATGTGTGCCCCTAACAACAATATTCAATACATCTAACGAAACAGGGAGATTGCCTGAGGCATGGAAGACAGCAAATGTAGTCCCAATCTTTAAAAAAGGAGACAGACATGAAGCACTAAACTACAGACCAGTGTCACTGACATGTATAGTATGCAAAGTCATGGAGAAGATTATCAGGAGAAGAGTGGTGGAACACCTAGAAAGGAATGATCTCATCAACAGCATCCAACATGGTTTCAGGGACGGGAAACCCTGTGTCACAAACCTACTGGAGTTCTATGACATGGTGACAGCAGTAAGACAAGAGAGAGAGAGGGGTGGGTGGATTGCATTTTCTTGGACTGAAAGAAGGCGTTTGACACAGTTCCACACAAGAGATTAGTGCAAAAACTGGAGGACCAAGCAGGGATAACAGGGAAGGTACTAAAATGGACCAGAGAATACTTGTCAGGAAGACAGCAGCGAGTCATGGTACGTGGCGAGGTGTCAGAGTGTACACTTGTGACCAGCGGGGTCCCACAGGGGTCAGTCCTAGGACCAGTGCTGTTTCTGGTATTTGTGAACGACATGACGGAAGGAATAGACTCCGAGGTGTCCCTGTTTGCAGATGACGTGAAGTTGATGAGAATTCATTCAATCGAAGACCAGGCAGAACTACAAATGGGTCTGGACAGGCTGCAGACCTGGTCCAGCAATTGGCTCCTCGAGTACAACCCCACCAAATGCAAAGTCATGAAGATTGGGGAAGGGCAAAGAAGACCGCAGACGGAGTACAGTCTAGGGGGCCAGAGTCTAGAAACCTCACTCAAGGAAAAAGATCTTGGGGTGAGTATAACACCAGGCACATCTCCTGAAGTGCACATCAACCAAATAACTGCTGCAGCATATGGGCACCTAGCAAACCTCAGAACAGTATTCCGACATCTTAATAAGGAATCGTTCAGGACCCTGTACACCGTGTACGTTAGGCCCATATTGGAGTATGCGGCACCAGTTTGGAGCCCACACCTAGCCAAGCACGTAAAGAAATTAGAGAAAGTGCAAAGGTTTGCAGCAAGACTAGTCCCAGAGCTAAAAGGTATGTCCTACGAGGAGAGGTTAAGGGAAATCAACCTGACGACACTGGAGGACAGGAGAGATAGGGGAGACATGATAACGACATACAAAACACTGAGAGGAATTGACAAGGTGGACAAAGACAGGATGTTCCAGAGACTGGACACAGTAACAAGGGCACACAGTTGGAAGTTGAAGACACAGATGAATCACAGGGATGTTAGGAAGTATTTCTTCAGCCACAGAGTAGTCAGTAAGTGGAATAGTTTGGGAAGCGATGTAGTGGTGACAGGATCCATACATAGCTTTAAGCAGAGGTACGATAAAACTCACGGTTCAGGGAGAGTGACGTAGTAGCAACAAGTGAAGAGGCGGGGCCAGGAGCTTGGACTCGACCCCTGCAACCTCAACTAGGTGAGTACAACTAGGTGAGTACACACACACACACACACACACACACACACACACACACACACACACACACACACACACACACACACAAACACACACACACACACACACACACACACACACACACACACACACACACACAGAGGTATGATAAAGCTCACGGCTCAGGGAGAGTGACCTAGTAGCGATCAGTGAAGAGGCGGGGCCAGGAGCTCGGACTCGACCCCCGCAACCTCAACTAGGTGAGTACACACACACACACACTCACACACACACACAAACACACACACACACACACCCACGCACACACACACACACTCAGACAGACAGACACACACACAGATACACACAGGAGCTATGACTCGACTCCTGCAACTGCAGTTAGATGAATACACATACACACACACACACATACACACCAACACACACATACTCACATACGAAGGTTTGCAACAAGGCTAGTTCCAGAGCTAAGGGGAATGTCCTATGGAGAAAGGTTAAGGGAAATCGGTCTGACAACACTGGAGGACAGGAGGGTCAGGGGAGAAATGATAACGACATACAAAATACTGCGTGGAATAGACAAGGTGGACAGAGACAGGGTGTCCCAGAGATGGGACACATAATCAAGGGGTCACAATTGGAAGCTGAAGACTCAGATGAGTCAGAGGAATGTTAGGAAGTATTTTTTCAGTCATAGAGTAGTTAGGAAGTGGAATTTTCTGGCAAGCGATGTAGTGGAGGCAGGAACTATACATAGTTTTAAGACGAGGTATGATTAAGCTCATGGAGCAGGGGGAGAGAGGACCTAATAGAGGTCGGTGAAGAGGCGGGGCCAGGAGCTGAGTCTCGACCCCTTCAGCCACAATTAGGTGAGTACACGCACACATGCACAATCACATACACACACATACACACACACAAACACACACACACGTGTGCAACATACATGCACATGCAAACATACTTAAAGTTTACATTTCATGGTATGTATCGAAAAAAAATGGGAATCGAAAGAGTAGGATGGATGGACAATGGATACAAGGAAGGAAAACGTACAGCAGAGCTCGTGAAAAGGGAGCAAGGGTGGGGAAGGAGGCTAGAAGAGCTTAGCAATAAAATGAAGGAGAAAGTGGCTGCAGAGAGAAAGAGCTGGTAGCTACTAGCTTCAGATGCAGAGGCTAGGATACAGAACTTGGAGGAGGAACTGAAAATTTTGAAACAGATTAAAGAACAAAGAGCAAAATGGGCATGACATCATGAACAGAAACATCAGCAACCAAAGAGAGGACCAAAAGAAGGGAAGGAGATATGCCATACACAGAGGCCATATCAGATCACTTAAGGGGGGGTCAGGAAAAGTCGAGGAGTTAAAGTGACACAGGCCGTTTGGTATGGGGACAGCAGACGGAGAGGGGACTGAAGTAAGTAAAAGAGTTTGGTTCCCTGCTGAGGTGTTATCAGACCATTGAGAGATCAAGGAAATTTCAGTCTTTGTTCATGGGCTTCAAGAGGCAGAATGGGCAACTTACAAAGACTACAGGGGAGATGAAAAATGAATTGAAAATATCTTGAAAGAGATGGGAGAGGACAACAAGACCCAGTTGATAAATTTTCGGAGAATGGGGGGGGGAGTTCTCAAGGGAAAGAAATTGTCCAGTCAAATTGATTTTCAAGTCAGAAATGTTGCGAAATAGGATCCTGCAGAAGCACAACTAAGGGGCTCATCAAATTACCACCAGGTGTCCCTCAGCTGTGATAGAAAATGAGAAGAAAGACAGAAACTGAGATGATGGATACAAAGACAGAAGGAGCAAGAAAGAGTCAAGGATGGAGATGAGCAGGGGAACCGAGACTCGGGAGAAAGAGCAAACAACCTCACTCAGGACCACCTACAGAAAACCCTCAAACCTAACAACCCCACCACAACCAAGCAAACTAACCCAAAACAACCGACACTCCAAACCCACAGCTTCCACCCCCCATCACAAACTCCATCTTCACAGCAGCTCTTCATAATATCCTGCCAGGTCTCCCACTCCCCAATCCAAAAAAAAAAAAAAACCCGACCATAATATTACAAAAGAAGGTTTGGTACTACAATGCAGACAGAACAACAAATAAATGTGAGGAGTGGCATGAAAATATCATGGAGACATCCCAAGACATCATAGCACTCATGGAAACGAAGCTCACAGGGGTGATAACAGATGCAGTCTTTCCATCTGGATGTCAGATCCTCAGGAAAGATAAAGGGAGCAGAGGGGGAGAAGAAGGAAGATTCGAACTGCTCATCAAAAACCAGTGGAGATTTGAGGAAATGGGAGGAATGGACAGAATTGAAGCAGGGGACTTTATAGTAGGAACCCTTCAGACTGGGAGTCCCATGGTGATGATTGCAATAATGTATAACCCATGACAGAATATCAGGAAGCTATGAGAAGAATATGATGAGAGGAACAAAGCAATGGTAGACACATTAGCTGAGGTGGCCAGAAGGGCCCAAATGGGTAGGATAAAATTACTAGTTATGGATGATTTCAATCACAAGAATATTGACTGGGAAAACCTGAAGCCATATGGGGGAACCAGAAACGTGGAGAGCAAGCATGATGGAGGTGGTACTGGAAAACCTCATACATCAACATACGAGGAACATTACCAGAGCGAGAGGAAAGGATGATCCAGCTAGGTTAGACCTCATATTAATCTTGAGTAGTTCTGACATTGAGGACATCACATACGAAAGGCCCCTCCTAGCTAGTGATCCCGTGGTCTTCAACTTTGAATACATTGTAGAGTTAAAAGTGGAGAGCGAAGCAGTACAAGTAGGAGGGGAGAAGCCTAACTACAAAAATGGGGACTACACAGGCATGAAAAACTTTCTTCATGAGATACAGGAGGAAAGAGAAATGAGGGGAAAACTGGAAATGAAATAATGGAATACATGGCTACAAAATGCAAGGAGGTAAGAGTGGATCGTACCCAATGGCAACAGAAACAATAGGAAAACTAAAACGAGTCCTTGGTTCACCCAAAGGTGTAGAGAGGCCAAAACTAAGTGTGGTAGAGAATGGAAAAAGTATAAAAGATAAAGAACCCTGGAAAATAAGATTAGCAGATTTAAGAAGTGAGGCCCAGCGGCAATCCGAGAATGATATAGCCTCGAAAGCCAAATCTGGCCCAAAGCTGTTGTACAGCCACATCAGGAGGAAAACAACAGTCAAGGATCAAGTAATCAGACTGAGAAAGGAAGGAGGGAAAATCACACAAAAAGACAAAAAAGTATGTGAGGAGCTCAACACGAGATTCAAGAAAGTGTTTTCAGTGGAGAAAGAAAGGACTCCAACAAACTGGGATGGAAGGGTACACCAACAAGTGCTGGACACATAACATACAACAGAGGAGGAGGTGAAGAGGCTGCTAAGTGAGCTAGATATCTCAAAGGCAGTGGGACTAGACATCTCTTCGTATGTCCTTAGAGAGGAAGCAGAGGTACTGTATTCCACTAACAACAATCTTTAACACGTCTATCGAAACAAGGCAATTACTTGAGGTATGGAAGACAACAAATGTATTAATAATCTTTAAGGAGTCAGACATGTGGCATTAAACTACAGACCAGTGTCACTGACATGCACAGTAGGCAAAGACATGGAGAAGCTTATCAGGAGAAGAGTGGTGAAACACGAAAAAAAGAATGAGCTTATAAACGATAGCCAGCAAGGTTTAAAGGAAAGGAAATCCTGTGACACAAACCTACTTGAGTTTAAAGAAAAAGTGACAGAAGTAAGACAAGAGACAGACAGACAGACAGACAGACAGAGACAAATAGAGAGAGATATAGAGAAAGAGAGAGGGGTGGGTAGCCTGCATTTTCTTGGACTGCAAAAAGTCCTTCGACAGTGTTTCGTACAAGAGATTAGTGCAAAAACTAGAGAAGCTGGCGGGAGTAACAGGAAAGGCATTGCAATGGATCAAAGAATAGCTGACAAGAAAGAATCGAAGAGTGATGGTACGTGACGAGGTGTCAGAGTGGGCGCCTGTAGCGAGCGGAGTTTCACAAGGGTCAGTCCTAGGTACGGTGCTCTTTCTGGTATATGTGAATGACGTGACGGAAGGGATAGATTCAGAGGTGTCCCTGTTTGCAGACGATGTGAAGCTAATGCGATGATTTCAAGCGGATGAGGATCAGAATGGAATACAAAGAGATCTGGACAGGGCACAAGCCTGGTCCTACAATTAGTTCCTGGAGTTTAACCCCACCAAATGTAAAGTCATGAAGATTGGAGAGGGTGAAAGAAAACCGCTGATAGAGTACAGGCTAGGGGGCCAAAGACTTCAAACCTTACTCAAGGAGAAGGAAGCACACATCAATCAAATAACTGCCGCAACATATTGGACGCCTGGCAAACCTAAAAATAGCGTTTCAACACCTGAGTAAGAAATCATTCAAGATTGTACACCGTGTAAGTCAGGCCCATGTTAGAGTATGCAGCACCAGAATGGAACCCACACCAGGTCAAGCACGTAAAGAAATTAGAGAGAGTGTAAAGGTTTGCAACAATCCTAGTCCTGGAGGTAAAAGGTATGTCCTACGAGGAGAGGTTCAGGGAAATCAACCTGACTACACTGGAGGACAGAAGGGATAAGGGGGGACATGATAACGACATATAAAATATTGATAGGAATTGACAAGGAGGATAGGGACAGGATGTTTCAGAGATGGAACACAGCAACAAGGGGTCACAAATGGAAGCCGAAGACTCAAATCATTCTAAGGTATGTTAGGAAGTATTTTTCTTCGGTCACGGAGTTGTCAGGAAGTAGGACAGTCTGAAGAGTGATGTAGTTCAGACAGGATCCATACATAGTTTTAAGAAGAGGTATGATAAATCTAATGGAGCAGAGAGTGAACCTAGTAGTAACCAGCGAAGAGGCGGGGGCCAGGAACTATGACTCGACTCCCTGCAACCACAAATAGGTGAGTAAATAGGTGTGTACATAAACAAAGACATGGAAAGAGCTTTCGATGGACAAAAAGAGCAGGTAGCCAGGCCTTGTGTCAACAAGGAAGACTGTCAGCAAGACATGAATACAGACAGACTGGCCGACAGTCGGCCATGTAAAGAAACAAGTATACATGCAGTGAGGCAGTCATCTGGAATAAAGAAGCAAGAGGGAAGACAAATTGACAGACAAGCAGGCCGAAAAGTGTAGAGACAAACATATCCGGAGACAGACAGACAGTTAAGTAGGGAAACAGGAAGCCAGAGAGGCAGGCAGCTATGTAGGAAGACAGCCGTGTGGTGAAACAGCCTTCATAGAGATTACTGTGCGTGAAACTGTTATGTTGGCAAACACGGTACTCGTCTTTTTCCGTGTAGAAATACAGCCTTGTAAGAAGGGAGCCATGTAAGGAAGGGAGCCATGTAAGGAAGGGAGCCATGTAAGGAAGGGAGCCATGTAAGGAAGGGAGCCATGAAGGAAGGGAGTCATGTAAGGAAGGGAGGCAGGAATATAGGCAGGAAACTAGTAGGAAAAAAGCCATCTAGGGAAGGGAGCCTTGTTCGGAGGGAGTCTTGTAGGAAGAGAACAGAGTAGGGAGAGAGCAGTGTAGGCAGAGAACAGAGTAGGGAGAGAGAAGTGTAGGGAGAGAGCAGTGTAGGGAGAGAGCAGTGTAGGGAGACAGCAGTGTAGGAAGAAAGCAGTGTAGAGAGAGAGCAGTGTAGGGAGAAAGCAGTACAGGGAGAGAGCAGTGTAGGGAGAAAGTAGTGTAGGGAGAAAGCAGTGTAGGGAGAGAGCAGAGTAGGAAGACAGAAGTGTAGGGAGAGAGCAGTGTAGGGAGAAAGCAGTATAGGGAGAGAGCAGTGTAGGGAGAAAGCAGTATAGGGAGAGAGCAGTGTAGGGAGAAAGCAGTGTAGACAAAGAGCAGTGTAGGGAGAGAGCAGTGTAGGGAGAAAGCAGTATAGGGAGAGAGCAGTGTAGAGAGAGTGTAGTGTAGGGAGAGAGAGCAGTGTAGGCAGAGAGCAGTGTAGGCAGAGAGCAGTGTAGGGAGAGACAGCAGTGTAGGGAAAGAACAGTGTAGGGAGAGAACAGTGTAGGGAGAGAACAGTGTAGGGAGAGAACAATGTAGGGAGAGAGCAGTGTAGGCAGAGAGCAGTGTAGGCAGAGAGTAGTGTAGGCAGAGAGCAGTGTAGGCAGAGAACAGTGTAGGGAGAGAGCAGTGTAGGGAGAGAGCAGTGTAGAGAGAGAGCAGTGTAGGGAGAGAGTGTAGTGTAGGGAGAGAGCAGTGTAGGGAGAGAGCAGTGTAGAGAGAGATAGAGCAGTGTAGAGAGAGAGAGTGTAGTGGAGAGAGAGAGCAGTGTAGTGAGAGAGAGCAGTGTAGGGAGAGAGCAGTGTAGGGAGAGAGCAGTGTAGGGAGAGAGAGCAGTGTAGGGAGAGAACAGTGTAGGGAGAGAGTAGTGTAGGGAGAGAGCAGTGTAGAGAGAGAGCAGTGTAGAGAGAGAGTGTAGTGGAGGGAGAGAGCAGTGTAGGGAGAAAGTAGTGTAGGGAGAGAGCAGTGTAGGGAGCGAGCAGTGTAGGGAAAGAGCAGTGTAGGGAGAGAGCAGTGTAGGGAGAGAGCAGTGTAGGGAGAGAGAAGTGTATGAAGAGAGCGGTGTAGGGAGAGAGAGCAGTGTAGGGAGAGAACAGTGTAGGGAGAGAGTAGTGTAGGGAGAGAGCAGTGTAGAGAGAGAGCAATGTAGCGAGAGAGCAGTGTAATGAGAGATCAGTGTAGGGAGAGAGCAGTGTAGGGAGAGAGCAGTGTATGGAGAGAGCAGTGTAGGGAGAGAGCAGTGTATGAAGAGAGCAGTGTAGGGAGAGAGAGCAGTGTAGGGAGAGAACAGTGTAGGAAGAGAGTAGTATAGGGAGAGAGCAGTGTAGCGAGAGAGCAGTGTAATGAGAGATCAGTGTAGGGAGAGAGCAGTGTAGGGAGAGAGCAGTGTATGGAGAGAGCAGTGTAGGGAGAGAGCAGTGTAGGGAGAGCAGTGTAGGGAGAGAGCAGTGTAGGGAGAGAGCAGTGTATGAAGAGAGCAGTGTACGGAGAGAGTAGTGTAATGAGAGAGCAGTGTAGGGAGAGAGCAGTGTAGGGAGAGAGCAGTGAAGGGAGAGAGCAGTGTAGGTAGAGAGCAGTGTAGGGAGAGAGCAGTGTATGAAGAGAGCAGTGTAGGGAGAGAGTAGTGTAGGGAGAGAACAGTGTAGGGAGAGAGCAGTGTAGGGAGTGATCAGTGTAGGAGAGAGCAGTGTAGGGAGAGAGCAGTGTAGGGAGAGAGCAGTGTAGGGAGAGAGTAGTGTAGGGAGAGAGCAGTGTAGGGAGAGAGAGCAGTGTAGGGAGAGAGCAGTGTAGGGAGAGAGCAGTGTAGGGAGAGAGCAGTGTAGGGAGAGAGTAGTGTAGAGAGAGAGCAGAGTAGGGAGAGAGTAGTGTAGGGAGAGAGCAGTGTAGGGAGAGAGCAGTGTAGGGAGAGAGCAGTGTAGGGAGAGAGCAGTGTAGGGAGAGAGCAGTGTAGGGAGAGAGCAGTGTAGGGAGAGAGCAGTGTAGGGAGAGAGCAGTGTATGAAGAGAGCAGTGTAGGGAGAGAGAGCAGTGTAGGGAGAGAACAGTGTAGGAAGAGAGTAGTATAGGGAGAGAGCAGTGTAGCGAGAGAGCAGTGTAATGAGAGATCAGTGTAGGGAGAGAGCAGTGTAGGGAGAGAGCAGTGTATGGAGAGAGCAGTGTAGGGAGAGAGCAGTGTAGGGAGAGCAGTGTAGGGAGAGAGCAGTGTAGGGAGAGAGCAGTGTATGAAGAGAGCAGTGTACGGAGAGAGTAGTGTAATGAGAGAGCTGTGTAGGGAGAGAGCAGTGTAGGGAGAGAGCAGTGAAGGGAGAGAGCAGTGTAGGTAGAGAGCAGTGTAGGGAGAGAGCAGTGTATGAAGAGAGCAGTGTAGGGAGAGAGTAGTGTAGGGAGAGAACAGTGTAGGGAGAGAGCAGTGTAGGGAGTGATCAGTGTAGGAGAGAGCAGTGTAGGGAGAGAGCAGTGTAGGGAGAGAGCAGTGTAGGGAGAGAGTAGTGTAGGGAGAGAGCAGTGTAGGGAGAGAGAGCAGTGTAGGGAGAGAGCAGTGTAGGGAGAGAGCAGTGTAGGGAGAGAGCAGTGTAGGGAGAGAGTAGTGTAGGGAGAGAGCAGAGTAGGGAGAGAGTAGTGTAGGGAGAGAGCAGTGTAGGGAGAGAGCAGTGTAGGGAGAGAGCAGTGTAGGGAGAGAGCAGTGTAGGGAGAGAGCAGTGTAGGGAGAGAGCAGTGTAGGGAGAGAGCAGTGTAGGGAGAGAGCAGTGTAGGGAGAGAGGGTGAGTGTAAAAGGGTGGAGATCCCAGGAAGGTATTGATCCGAAACAAAGTTCTGTGACCTTCACTACCTGTGTTTTGTTACCATTCACCTTCACCACTTTCACTACTCACCTTCGCCACTTACCTTCATCACTCACCTTCACCATTCACCTTCACCACACTCCCCTTCATCACTTACCTTTACCACTCACTTGCACCATTCATCTTCACCACTCACCTTCACCATACTCACCTTCACCATTCACCTTCACCACACTCACCTTCATCACTCACCTTTACCAGCCACCTTCAACAGTAACTTTCGCCACTTACCTTCACCACTCACCTTCACCACACTCTCCTTCAGCACACTTACCTACTCCACTCCCCTTCACCACTCACTTTCACCACTCACCTTCACCACACTCACCTTCAGTCAGTTTCATCACTCGCCTTCATCATTAACCTTCACCACTAACCTTCATCACTCACCTTCTCCACCCACCTTCACCACTCACTTTCATCACTCACCTGCACCACTGACCTTCATCACTCACCTTCACCACTAACCTTCATCACTCACCTTTATCACTCACCTTCCCCACTCACCTTCATCACTCACCTTCTCCACCCACCTTCACCACTCACTTTCATCACTCACCTGCACCACTGACCTTCATCACTCACCTTCACCACTCACCACTCACCTTCGTCACTCACCTTCTCCGCTCACCTTCACCACTTTCACCACTCACCTTCACCATTTACCTTCATCACTCACCTTCACCACTCACCTTCACCACTCACTTTCATCATTCATTTTCACCACTCACCTTTACCACACTCACCTTCATCACTCACATTCACCAGTCACCTTCAACAATAACTTTCGCCACTTACCTTCACCACTCACCTTCACCACACTCTCTTTCAGCACACTCACCTACTCCACTCCCCTTCACCACTCACTTTCACCACACACCACACTCACCTTCACTCAGTTTCATCACTCGCCTTCATCATTAACCTTCACCACTCAGCTTCACCACTCACCTTCATCACTCACCTTCACCAGTCTCTTTCACCACTCTCAGTATTCACCTTCACTACTCACCTTAATCACTCATATTCACCACTCACCGTCACTACTCACCTTCACAACACCAACCTTCACTGATCACCTTCACCACTCACCTTCACCACATTCACCTTTTCCACATTCACCTTCATCACTCACCTTCACAATTCTCCTTCGACACTTACCCTCACCGCTCACCTTCACCACACTCACCGTCACCACTTTCACCCTTACCACTCACATTCACCACTGATTTTCTACACACACCTTCACCACATTCACCTTCACCACTCAGTTTCATCACTCACCTTCATTACTCGCCTTCACCACTCACTTTCATCTCTCACCTTCACTCACCTTCACCATTCACCTTAATCACTCACCTTTACCACTTACCTTCACCACTCACCTTCACCACTCACCTTCACTCACTTTCATCACTCACATTCACCACTCACCTTCAAAGCACTCACCTTCACTCACCTTCATCACTCACACTCACCACACACCTTCACCACACTCACATTCACCACTTACCTTCAACACTCAGCTTCACCGCTCACCTTCACCACTCACCTTCACTCATCTTCACTCACACTCACTATTCACTTTCACCACACTTGCCTTCACTCACCTTCATCACTCACCTTTACTCAACATCATCACTCACATTCACCATTCACTTTCACCACACTCACCTTCACTCACCTTCATCACTCACATTCACCACTCACCTTCACCACACTCACCTTCACCACTCACCTTTACTCACCTTCACACTCACCTTCATCACTCAGCTTCATCACTTACCTTCACCACTCACCTTCACCATTCGCCTTCATCACTCTCCTTCATCACTCACCTTCACCACTCACCTTCATCACTCACCTTCACCACTCACCTTCACCAATAATCTTCACCACCCACCTTCACCACTAACCTTCATCACTCACCTTCACTACCCACCTTCACCATTCACCTTCATCGCTCACCTTCATCACTCACCTTCACCACCCACCTTCACTACTCACTTTCACTATTCACCTTCATCACTCACCTTCACTATTCACCTTCATCACTCACCTTCACCACCAACCTACACTATTCACCTTCATCACTCACCATCATCACTCACCTTCACCACCCACCTTCACCACTCACCTTCACCACTCACCTTCATCACTCACCTGCACCACTGACCTTCATCACTCACCTTCACCACTCACCACTCACCTTCGTTACTTACCTTCTCCGCTCGCCTTCACCACTTTCACCACTCACCTACACCATTTACCTTCATCACTCACCTTCACCACTCACCTTCACCACTCACTTTCATCATTCATTTTCACCACTCACCTTCCCCACACTCACCTACACCATTCCCCTTTAGCATTCCTCTTCACCACTCACTTTCACCACACACCTTCACCACACTCACCTTCACTCCCTTTCATCACACACCATCATTAACCTTCACCACTCACCTTTACCACTCACCTTCATGACTCACCTTCACCAGTCTCTTTCACCAGTCACTTTCACTATTCACCTTCACCACTCTCCTTAATCACACTCATCTTCACCACTCACTGTCACTACTCACTTTCACCACATTCACCTTCATCACTCACCTTCAACAGTCACCTTCGACACTTACCCTCACCACTCACCTTCACCACACTCATCTTTACCACTCACCTTCACCACTCACTTTCACCAATCATCTTCACCACTCATCTTCGTCGCTCACCTTCATCACTCACCTTTACCATTCACCTTTACCACTCACCTTAACCACTCACATTCACAACTCACCTTCACCATACTCACCTTCACCACTCACCTTCATCACTCAGCTTCATCATTTACCTTCACCACTCACCTTCATCACTCACCTTCCTCACTCACCATCACCATTCACCTTCATCACACTCTTTCATCACTCACCTTCACCACTCACCGTCATCACTCACCTTCACCACTCGCCTTCACCACTCACCTTCATCACTCACCTTCACCACCCACCTTCACCATTCACCTTCATCGCTCACTTTCATCACTCACCTTCACCACCCACCTTCATCACCCACTTTCACTATTCACCTTCATCACTCACCTTCACCACCAACTTTCACCATTCACCTTCATCACTCACCATCATCACTCACCTTCACCACCCACCTTCACCACTCACCTTCACCATTCACCTTTATCACTCACCTTCATCACTCACCTTCACCATTCACCTTCATCACTCACCTTTATCACTCACCTTCACCACTCACCTTCACCACTCACCTTCACCACTCACCTTTATCACTCACCTTCATCACTCACCTTCACCACTCACCTTCACCATTCACCTTTATTACTCACCTTCATCACTCACCTTCACCACTCACCTTCACCACTCACCTTCACCATTCACCTTTATCACTCACCTTCATCACTCACTTTCACCACACACCTTCACCACACTCACCTTCACTCCCTTTCATCACTCACCATCATTAACCTTCATCACTCACCTTCATCACTCACATTCATCACTCACCTTCATCACTCACCTTCATCACTCACCTTCACCACTCACCTTCATCACTCACCTTCATCACTCACCTTCATCACTCACCTTCATCACTCACCTTCACCATTCACCTTCACCACTCACCTTCATCACTCACCTTCACCACTCACCTTCATCACTCACCTTCATCACTCACCTTTATCACTCACCTTCACCGCTCACCTTCACCATTCACCTTCACCACTCACCTTCATCACTCAGCTTCACACTCACCTTCATCACTCACCTTCATCACTCACCTTCATCACTCACCTTCATCACTCACCTTCATCACTCACCTTCATCACTCACCTTCATCACTCACCTTCACCACTCACCTTCATCACTCACCTTCACCACTCAGCTTCATCACTCACCTTCATCACTCACCTTTATCACTCACCTTCACCACTCACCTTCACCGCTCACCTTCACCATTCACCTTCACCACTCACCTTCATCACTCACCGTCACACTCTCCTTCATCACTCACCTTCACCACTCAGCTTCATCACTCACCTTCATCACTCACCTTTATCACTCACCTTCACCACTCACCTTCACCGCTCACCTTCACCATTCACCTTCACCACTCACCTTCATCACTCACCGTCACACTCACCTTCATCACTCACCTTCATCACTCACCTTCATCACTCACCATCACTCACCTTCATCACTCACCTTCACCACTCACGTTCATCACTCACCTTCATCACTCACCTTCATCACTCACCTTCACCACTCACCTTCACCATTCACCTTCACCACTCACCTTCATCACTCACCTTCACCACTCACCTTCATCACTCACCTTCATCACTCACCTTCACCACTCACCTTCATCACTCACCTTCATCACTCACCTTTATCACTCACTTTCACCACTCACCTTCACCGCTCACCTTCACCATTCACCTTCACCACTCACCTTCATCACTCACTTTCACACTCACCTTCATCACTCACCTTCATCACTCACCTTCATCACTCACCTTCATCACTCACCTTCACCACTCACCTTCATCACTCACCTTCATCACTCACCTTCATCACTCACCTTCATCACTCACCTTCACCACTCACCTTCATCACTCACCCTCATCACTCACCTTTATCACTCACCTTCACCACTCACCTTCACCGCTCACCTTCACCATTCACCTTCACCACTCACCTTCATCACTCACCTTCACACTCACCTTCATCACTCACCTTCATCACTCACCTTCATCACTCACCTTCATCACTCACCTTCATCACTCACCTTCATCACTCACCTTCATCACTCACCTTTATCACTCACTTTCACCACTCACCTTCACCGCTCACCTTCACCATTCACCTTCACCACTCACCTTCATCACTCACTTTCACACTCACCTTCATCACTCACCTTCATCACTCACCTTCATCACTCACCTTCATCACTCACCTTCACCACTCACCTTCATCACTCACCTTCATCACTCACCTTCATCACTCACCTTCATCACTCACCTTCACCACTCACCTTCATCACTCACCCTCATCACTCACCTTTATCACTCACCTTCACCACTCACCTTCACCGCTCACCTTCACCATTCACCTTCACCACTCACCTTCATCACTCACCTTCACACTCACCTTCATCACTCACCTTCATCACTCACCTTCATCACTCACCTTCATCACTCACCTTCATCACTCACCTTCATCACTCACCTTTATCACTCACCTTCACCACTCACCTTCACCGCTCACCTTCACCATTCACCTTCACCACTCACCTTCATCACTCACCTTCACACTCACCTTCATCACTCACTTTCATCACTCACATTCATCACTCACCTTCACCACTCACGTTCATCACTCACCTTCATCACTCACCTTCATCACTCACCTTCATCACTCACCTTCACCACTCACCTTCATCACTCACCTTCACCACTCACCTTCATCACTCACCTTCATCACTCACCTTTATCACTCACCTTCACCACTCACCTTCACCGCTCACCTTCACCATTCACCTTCACCACTCACCTTCATCACTCACCGTCACACTCACCTTCATCACTCACCTTCATCACTCACCTTCATCACTCACCTTCACCACTCACGTTCATCACTCACCTTCAGCACTCACCTTCATCACTCACCTTCACCACTCACCTTCACCATTCACCTTCACCACTCACCTTCATCACTCACCTTCACCACTCACCTTCATCACTCACCTTCATCACTCACCTTCATCACCCACCTTCACCACTCACCTTCATCACTCACCTTCATCACTCACCTTTATCACTCACCTTCACCACTCACCTTCACCGCTCACCTTCACCACTCACCTTCACCACTCACCTTCATCACTCACCTTCATCACTCACCTTCATCACTCACCTTCATCACTCACCTTCACCACTCACCTTCTTCACTCACCTTCATCACTCACCTTCATCACTCACCTTCACCACTCACCTTCATCACTCACCTTCATCACTCACCTTTATCACTCACCTTTATCACTCACCTTCACCACTCACCTTCACCGCTCACCTTCACCATTCACCTTCACCACTCACCTTCATCACTCACCTTCACACTCACCTTCATCACTCACCTTCATCACTCACATTCATCACTCACCTTCATCACTCACCTTCATCACTCACCTTCATCACTCACCTTCATCACTCACCTTCACCACTCACGTTCATCACTCACCTTCATCACTCACCTTCATCACTCACCTTCACCACTCACCTTCACCATTCACCTTCACCACTCACCTTCATCACTCACCTTCACCACTCACCTTCATCACTCACCTTCATCACTCACCTTCATCACCCACATTCACCACTCACCTTCATCACTCACCTTCATCACTCACCTTTATCACTCACCTTCACCACTCACCTTCACCGCTCACCTTCACCACTCACCTTCACCACTCACCTTCATCACTCACCTTCATCACTCACCTTCATCACTCACCTTCATCACTCACCTTCATCACTCACCTTCATCACTCACCTTCACCACTCACCTTCATCACTCACCTTCATCACTCACCTTCATCACTCACCTTCACCACTCACCTTCATCACTCACCTTCATCACTCACCTTTATCACTCACCTTCACCACTCACCTTCACCGCTCACCTTCACCATTCACCTTCACCACTCACCTTCATCACTCACCTTCACACTCACCTTCATCACTCACCTTCATCACTCACATTCATCACTCACCTTCATCACTCACCTTCATCACTCACCTTCATCACTCACCTTCATCACTCACCTTCACCACTCACCTTCACCACTCACCTTCATCACTCACCTTCATCACTCACCTTCATCATTCACCTTCATCACTCACCTTCACCACTCACCTTCATCACTCACCTTCCCACTCACCTTCACCACTCACCTTCACACTCACCTTCACCACTCACCTTCACACTCACCTTCACCACTCACCTTCATCACTCACCTTCACACTCACCTTCACCACTCACCTTCACACTCACCTTCACCACTCACCTTCACCACTCACCTTCACACTCACCTTCACCACTCACCTTCATCACTCACCTTCACACTCACCTTCACCACTCACCTTCACACTCACCTTCACCACTCACCTTCACACTCACCTTCACCACTCACCTTCACCACTCACCTTCATGACTCACCTTCATGACTCACCTTCATCACTCACCTTCACACTCACCTCCACCACTCACCTTCACACTCACCTTCACCACTCACCTTCACCACTCACCTTCACACTCACCTTCACCACTCACCTTCATCACTCACCTTCACACTCACCTTCACCACTCACCTTCACACTCACCTTCACCACTCACCTTCACACTCACCTTCACCACTCACCTTCACCACTCACCTTCATCACTCACCTTCATGACTCACCTTCATCACTCACCTTCACACTCACCTTCACCACTCACCTTCACACTCACCTTCACCACTCACCTTCACCACTCACCTTCACACTCACCTTCACCACTCACCTTCATCACTCACCTTCATGACTCACCTTCATGACTCACCTTCATCACTCACCTTCACACTCACCTTCACACTCACCTTCATCACTCACCTTCATCATTCACCTTCATGACTTACCTTCATGACTCACCTTCATCACTCACCTTCATCACTCACCTTCACCACTCACCTTCACCACTCACCTTCATCACTCACCTTCATCACTCACCTTCATGACTCACCTTCATCACTCACCTTCACACTCACCTTCACACTCACCTTCATCACTCACCTTCATCATTCACCTTCATGACTCACCTTCATCACTCACCTTCATCACTCACCTTCATCATTCACCTTCATGACTCACCTTCATCACTCACCTTCATCACTCACCTTCATCATTCACCTTCATGACTCACCTTCATCACTCACCTTCACACTCACCTTCACACTCACCTTCATCACTCACCTTCATCATTCACCTTCATGACTCACCTTCATCACTCACCTTCATCACTCACCTTCATCATTCACCTTCATGACTCACCTTCATCACTCACCTTCATCACTCACCTTCATCATTCACCTTCATGACTCACCTTCATCACTCACCTTCATCACTCACCTTCATCATTCACCTTCATGACTCACCTTCATCACTCACCTTCATCACTCACCTTCATCATTCACCTTCATGACTCACCTTCATCACTCACCTTCATCACTCACCTTCATCACTCACCTTCATCACTCACCTTCATCACTCACCTTCATCACTCACCTTCACACTCACCTTCACCACTCACCTTCACTACACGTACAAAGGCTGGCTGTGATCTATGTTCTGATCTTGGTGACTCTTTGTTTTAATTCTGTTATTAATGACCAGATTCTACTTCAATATTTATGTATGTTGGATACAAGGAAACAAGTATAAGTAATTTGACATTTTGTTGTGGCAACGTTTCGCTCTCCAAGAGCTTTTTCAAGCCGTTAAAGTTTCACAAACCTCCTGGAGAGCGACATGTTGCCTCGGTGAAAGGTCAAATTAGTTGCACTTGTGTCCTTTTACCTCAGATATTGTCAGTTTCTCTACCATCATTATTACAACATTTTTATATTAAATTTCCATGCGCACATTTGTCTATTTTCATGGAATCATTTTCATCCTGCCGCCAAGTAAAGTGATGAACCGTCAAGACTGTTGTGATATTCCAGCAGTTGAAGAGGAAGAGTATGGTGAATATATACTAATGTGTGAATACATACTAGCGTCTGATTATATACGAGTGTGTGAATACATATTAGTGAGTGAATACATATTAGTGCATGAATATATACTAGTGTAGCAGAGAAAGCACGAAACAAGTGGTTTTGAATCATTTACCAAACTGCGGCAAGCCAGGATTCGACCCCACGACACATTGTCCCGCCTCAAGAGGCCAAACATTGTAAATGTCGCCCATGGTTGTAGGATCGATGGCTCAAATGGTAGGGTGACATGTACAATGCTCGGCCTCTTGAGGCAGGACAGTGTGTCCTGGGATCCAATCCTGGCCTGCGGCAGTTTGCTAAATGAAAAACAAACATAAAGACGAAGGAACACTGTGGCAGGTCTACTGGCCCATGCGAGACAGGTCCAAGTCACCTCCCGGCTTGTCAGGTCAGGTTATATTCCCTTAAGGAAAGAGCACAGCATCTAACCTAGTAGCACAAGCTAGTCAGGTCCAACTTACACCCACCCACACCCACTCGTGTAATTATCTAGCCTATTTTTAATACTACAGAACGTCGTAGCTTCTATGACGGTACTCGGGAGTTTGTTCCACTCATCCACAACTCTATTACCAAAATAGTGCTTTTCTGTATCCTTCCCGAATCTAAATTTTTCCAACTTAAACCCAATGCTGCGAGTTCTGTCTTGGCTAGATACTTTTTAGTACACTATCTATATTCCCTTTATTTATTCCTGTTTTCCATTTATACACCTCAATCATATCCCACCTAATTCTACGCCTTTCTAAAGAATGCAGATTCAAGACCCTAAGTCTGTCCTCATAGGGAAAATTTCTGATACATGGGATCAACTTCATCATCCTCCTTTGTATGCTTTCCAGTGCATTTATATCCATTCTGTAATACGGTGACCAGAACTAAGCAGCATAATATATATGAGGCCTAACCAAAGATATATAGAGTTGAAGAACAACCGGAGGACTCCTATTATTTATGCTCCATGATATAAAGCCAAGGATTTTGTTCACTTTATTGCGAACACTTATGCACTGTTGATTGGTTTCAGATTACTACTAACCAGAACTCCCAAATCCTTTTCGCAATCAGTAATATTAAGATCTATATTATTTAGCTTATATGTGGCATGGCTATTTTTTTGTCCAATGTTTAGAACTTTGCATTTGCCTATATTAAACTGCATCTGCCACTTCTCCCACCACTACATCAGTCTATTCAGTTTTTTCTGGAGTGTTCTGATGTCCTCATTAGAATGAATTAGGCGACCTGTTTTGGTGTCATCAGCAAACTGACCCCTGTGGAACACCACTTGTGACGCTTCCCCACTCGAATTTCTCCCCATTGATGCAAACTCTCTGCTGCCTATCTGTCAACCACACCTCTACCCAGGAAAAAAAAATTCTCCTCTTATTCTGCATGCCTTAATTTTCCTCTATAGCCTCTGATGTGAAACTATCAAAAGCCTTACTGAAGTCCATACACAGTATCGTATTTATTCCTTTGTGAAAAATAAAAATAGTAAATTCGTAAGGCAAGAACGCCCCTCTGTAAAACTGAGATTCATTAATCAATTTGTGCCTTTCAAGATGGCTATGGATTGCCTCGGAAATTACTGATTCCATAAATTTCTCCACTGTCGAGGTAAGGCTTATTGGTTTACAGTTCGAAGCTAAGGTCTGTCTCCTGCTTTGTATATAGGTATTACATTTGTCATTTTCCACTTGTCTGACACTATGTCATTCCTTTAAAACGCTTGCAAACAGTTCATCAGGGCCTGTTCAGTTTCAATTTCTCAATTTGTCTGAGGACCATAATTTATAATTTCTGGAATATGGCTAGTATCTTCCTGCGTAAAAACTGAGAGGAAATAAGAGTTAAAATTCTTACACATTTCCTTATCACTGTCAGTGATCTGACCTGAGTTACTCTTGAGTGGGCCAATTTTGTCCCTAATCTTACTTTTTTTTTTTTTTTTACACAGGGTTTGACAAGGTTAAGGATCCCTAGCTTTATTGACAAGCTATTTACAGGTTAAGGATTCCTAACTTTATTGGCAAGCTAAGAGCTGTTACCTACATCAGCTCATTTGAAAGCATTTTTATTGTTACGAGACATACAAGTAAGGAACAGGATGAAGTTGGAGCCATCTGTGGGCCAGCATTTTCATTTGATCAACTGACTTTATCTCGTTGACATCATTATGCTGTACGAATGTGTTCCATACTCGAGTCATCCTGGGTATATATGATCTCAGATGGAGTGATGTTCTGGAGAAGGGTACAGCCAGAGTGAAGTTGCTGCTTTCTGCCCGTCTTGTGGCATAAAAGCTTGTTTCACGCTGTCCTCGAAGTGGATCCAAGTGTGGTACTTTGACAATATTGGCCTTGTACATAACAGTAAGGCCACCCACATCCCTCCTGTGTTGAAGGCTCTGCTGAAATGACAGATCGATCCAGGATGGGCCCAGGCGAGAGATGAGACGTTTTGCTCTTTTCTCCACTCTGTCAAGCAGTCGCAGATGAGAGGGGGTGGGCAGGCAAACCATGAAAGTGGGGCATACTCAAGGTGTGAGCGTTCTTGTGCCTCGTACAGAATCTTGCAACCCCTACTGTCAAGCAGATGCGAGATACGGCGAAGTGCTGTAAGCTTCCTGGCTGCCTTGTTTGCTAGATTTACAACATGGTTCTTCATGGTTAGCTTGGAGTCAAATTTCACCCCAAGGATATCAACTTCTTCTCCAGGTGTCAACATCCTCCCATTCATCCTTACTACTGCACCAGCATTACCATCATGGCGCCTAGAGACGATCATCATTTGCGTTTTCTCAGGTGCAAATGTTACTTGCCATCTATTTCCCCAAGCTGATATAGCTCTCAGCTGGTGATTGATGTAGCTTAGAGCAGCTGGCATTTCTTCTCTTGGATAAGTGAATGTCAGTGTACAGTCGTCTGCATATGCATGTGATTCTGGGATGAGATGAAGAAGGTCGTTGAAGTAGACATTCCGTAACAATGGTCACAGCACTTGCCCCAATAGGATGTCTTGCTGATTCCGTTCCATTGAGAACTACACTTAGAGATCTACCATGAAGGTAATCACTGAGGAGACATAGCGTAGAGCCTGCAATTCCCAGTGCTTGAAGTTTTGCTAAGAGGCCCTTGTGCCACACCCGGTCGAAAGCACCAGCAATGTCCAGTGCTACCACACAGCTGACTTTGGATTCATCCAGTGACTGGTGCCACTTAGTGGAGAGGTTCAACAACAGATAAGCAGCAGAGTAACCTTTCCTGAAGCCATATTGACGATCACAAAGTAGTGAGTGGTAGTCAAAAAACTCTGGCATTTGTTCTGAGATTATTGTCTCAAGGATCTTACCAGTGATTGACAGGAGTGACACTGGTCTGTAGTTGCTGATTTCTGCTCTGCTCTTCTTTTTGTGAACAGGGACTACATTTGCCTCTTTCCACAGAGAGGGCCATTTACACTGTACTAGGCAGTGCTGAAAGATGCGAGTTAGAGGTGCTGCTAGCTGGTCTGCACATCTTCTCAGCAATCTTGGGCTCAACTTGTCTGGGCCCACAGCCTTTTCTTGGTCAAGCGATTTAAGAAGGAAATACACCTCCTCTGCCTTATTGTTACCACTGACAGTTTTGACACAGTTCTTGCAGCTAGCCAAGGAGGGTCCCTTGCTGGATCAGGAACTTGCATTTTGGTAGCAAAGTGTTCAGCAAAGAGGTCCGCCTTCTCTTGACTACTAGTAGAGGTGGTCCCATCCTGTCGATTTAGAGGTGGAATGAGTTCATCAGGCAGATAACCTTGTCTGTCCTTGACCAGGGACCACCAGGTTTTGGAGCCTACCCTACCTGTTGCTAGCTTTCTTTTGTGTCCACCTCCCATTTAGCAATGGCCCACTTTTGAACGTCACCCATATGCCTACAGGCTTGCCTGTGCAAGTTCCTGTTATAGGTGGTAGGATGTCTCTTACACCTTCGCCATGCTTTGTACTTAGCAGTAACAGCCTCTCCAACGAAAGCCAAACCAAGGCTGATCTGTAGGCTTCGTCACATATTGCCGGTGAGGAATGTGTTCTTGTTGTAGATTAAGGATGTGTCCAGCGAAGGCTTTCACTTGGTTGTCAACATCCCTCTTTTAGCTTTTCTTATTCCCCTTTTTCATTTCTCCCTTTAATTGAATATATATATATATATATATATATATATATATATATATATCTTTCTTTCAACACATCGGCCGTATCCCACCAAGGCAGGGTGGCCCAAAAGGAAAAACAAAAGTTTCTCCTTTCACATTTAGTAATATATACAGGAGAAGGGGTTACTAGCCCCTTGCTCCTGGCATTTTAGTCGCCTCTTACAACACGCATAGCTTACGGAGGAAGAATTCTGTTCCACTTCCCCATGGAGATAAGAGGAAATAAACAAGAACAAGAGCTAGTAAGAAAATAGAAGAAAACCCAGAGGGGTGTGTATACATATGCTTGTACATGTATGTGTAGTGTGACCTAAGTGTAAGCAGAAGTAGCAAGACGTACCTGAAATCTTGCATGTTCATGAGACAGAAAAAAGGACACCAGCAATCCTACCATCATGTAAAACAATTACAGGCTTTCGTTTTACACTCACTTGGCAGGACGGTAGTACCTCCCTGGGCGGTTGCTGTCTACCAACCTACTACCTAAAATATATATATATATATATATATATATATATATATATATATATATATATATATATATATATATATATATGTATATATATATGTATATATATATATGTATAAGTAGTCAACTTTTCTACAGGGGGAGGAACTTCCGGTTTAGGCTTTTCCTGGGCGAGGAACTTCCGGTTTGGGCCTTCTACAGAGCGAGGACTTCCGGTTTAGGCCTTCCACTGAGCGAGGTATCCGGTCTAGGACCAGCAGCTGGAGGGTCACCTTTTCACACCTAGGTGTTACTTCCGGTTTTGACCATGACCTCGCCCTCGAGACTACCTCACCCTTGACCCCCCAACCAATACCCCCACCCCCCACGACCCCCCCCGCCTCGCGACCCCACCGTCTCGCCGCGCGCCCCGCCCGCGCGCCCGCCCGCGTGCCCCGCCCCGCCCGCGCGCCCGCCCGCGAGCCCGCCCGCGCGCCCGCCCTTCGCGACCCCCGCCCGCGCCTTCTGCTGCGCCTTCTGCAGCGTCATCCGGATCGCCCCCGCGCCTCGAATTTTTTTTCTTATGATCTCCTTGGATCAAGGTTTTTGGATTCTCCCCCCTATGGGGGTTTCGAAAGTCTCCACTTCCTCGGATCAAGTTTTTGGGTACCCCTCCTTTCACCCCCCATCCCCAAAAAATTTCTCAATATCAAAGTCTCCACTTCCTCGGATCACCCTCCCACTTTCACCCCCCAACCCCAAAAATTTCTCGATAATACCAAGTTTTTGGATTCCCCCCTATGGGGTTTTCGAAATTCTCCATCTCCTTGGATCAAGTTTTTTTGGATTCCCCCCTATGGGGTTTTCGAAATTCTCCATCTCCTTGGATCAAGTTTTTTTGGATTCCCCCCTATGGGGTTTTCGAAATTCTCCATCTCCTCGGATCAAGTTTTTTGGATTCCTCCCTATGGGGTTTTCGAAATTCTCCATCTCCTTGGATCAAGTTTTTTGGATTCCCCCCTATGGGGTTTTCGAAATTCCTCGGATCAAAGTTTTTGGAATCCCCCCTCTGGGGGTAAGCATTCAAAATAGACTCCTCCTATGGGGGCATGCTTACTACAGGTCTAATGAAGGGTGTTTACTCGGCGGTCAGTGACGTCACGTGTTGACCCAGCACACAGGTTGAATCAGGTCGCCCCCTATGTCAGTGACGTCACGCGCACACAGGCTGAATCTTGTCTACCCTTTTAGTTAATAAGGGGACACAGTACATCAGAAAGGCACATTTTTTCGTTAATACTCACAATTTCTTTACAACACAAGTCTAGACATTTTTTAACTATTTCATCTCAGGTCACTCCCCCCACGAAGTAACCTCCTCCCCACCCTCCCGAACCCTCACACTCCAACCAACACCTCACAATTTTCACTCATAACCCCCAATTTTTCTCGTTTTAACCCTTTTAGTTCATTAAAGTTAATAAGGGGACACATGCATCAGAAAGTCACCACATCGCTTACATCCACTTTCGTTAAATTCACTACTCACAATTTTACATATTACGAAGTTAAATACGCACTTTTACTTTGAACACCTTCAAAACACCCTTGAACACCCTTGATCACCTTCAAAAAAACAACATTTGAACACACTCAAAACACCTTTGAACACTTCCAAAAAAAAACACAATTTGAGTACTCCCAATTACACCACTGAATACTACTAAAACACCGCTGATTTCAATCAAATCACCCTTCAACACTGTGGCATGCAAAGAGTACGTAACCTTTATTCGGCGCATGGACACACCCTCATTTACAGGCTATCTCCCCCAACCAGCGAACCAGGTTGCTAAGAGTTGATGATGGGGCCCCATCGTTCAACTAGTGACCAGGTTCTAGCCAATAAGAAGGTGGGATTGACAATCGCAGAGGTTATGTGGATACCGCTCTCCTGTCTGCCCTTGTCATTCCCACTCTAGAGCTGGTTGAAGCACGGTCTGCTATCTTGTGGCTTCTATTTCTGCCTTGCTTACCGTGGAGTGCACTATATTTATCACTGTACATAGTGTACATATTGCTGTTATAATTGGTGAAGGATAATATAAGTCTAAACTTTTTCTGCTGTGTTTATTTGCTCCCATTACACCTGGGATAACAGGCCCTTTGAAATCCTAGGTTGTAATATGGGTAGCCTGTCCGAGAGCTGGACTTAGAGAAACGGTTGAGCTTAGGGTGAAGCTTGTAGCAGGAACATTGTGTAGCTTGCTGTCTCGCTTCGCTTTACAAATTTTGCGTGTCAGTTGCTTATGATCAGCCTTGCTATTGTGTGATCGTTCAACAGCTCGCTACTAGCTTGTTCAGTGTGCTCGCTTCGCTACGGTCAATCTTGTGTGCAGTCGGCTTTGCTTGTATGCGTATTCTGCAATCGTACTGTGCATAGCTAAGCGTGTTCTGCAAATTAACGTGTTACGTTGGGGTATTCGTACTGTGCATAGCGAATAACTTATGCCACCTAGACGAGTCAGACGCCTGGTGTCGGCATATACTTTGCATAACCTACCTAAATTGTCTCTACAGCGTTGTTGGCAAATTGCTCGTTCCATTGGCATTCCCTATAAACGCACTCTCACAGCTGCGCAACTGCGTTCACTTATTGCTGACATACTTATTGAAGAAGAGATGGCACATCAAACTCCTCCCTCTACGGGAGCTAGGGCAAAAACTACTATGTTCTCGCATGAGGAAGATGATATACCTACGGAGCAAAATGGTCAGTATAGTGCAGCTGGGTTGTCTCAGGGTGAATCAGCGTCGTTGGCACTTGAGCTGGCAAAAATCAATCTTGAGCAAACTAGGGAACAGAGAGCATTCGCAAGGGAAGAATTTGATAGGGAAAGAGAAAGGAGGCAGTTTTCGCATTCTGTAAACGATTTCAGTTTACAAAAAGCAGTACAGCTTGTTCCCCGCTTCAATGAGGCCGAACCAGAGCAATTTTTCGAAAGCTTCGAAAATCAGGCTCGAGCCTTGAGGTGGCCGGAACAGCACTGGGCAGCGTTGGTTCATACAGCATTATTGGGTAAGGCACAGGAATTTACGTCGGTATTAACTGACGCTGAATTCTCTGATTATCAAGTAGTGAAGACCACAGTGTTGGGAGCATATACATGTATCCCAGCTAAATATCGTAAGACCTTCAAATTGAACAGGCGGCAGCTTGGTCAATCCCTGGTGGACTTTGTGAGACAGCAAACCAAAGCTTTTACCAGCTGGTATAAAGCGAGTGGTGTCTCTAACTTTGAGGAGCTGGTGCAGCTTATTCTGATTGATAACCTGCTGGAGTCTGTGGGACCAGAGGTTCGTGTCTTTCTGCAGGATCGTGACTTAACCACTGCATTGGAGGCGGCCAGGTTGGCTGATACCTTCGAAACGAACCGCTCCTTGTCCGAGCGGTCCTGTCTCTCTTTTCAACAGTCTGGCGTGAGCAGAGATCGACAACATTGGAGAATGAAGTGCCAGCCGGAGGGAGAGCGTCTACGTCATCCAAATAAGTCACCTGGTGAGCCACGCTTCTCAACATATGGTCCCCCTGCGGAGAGGCAAACTACTTATGGAGCATCTCGACAACAATATCCAGAGAGGCACCAGCCAGAACGACACCACTTGCAACGTCATCAGGGAGTAAAGGGCAAGCCTGTCGTCTGCTTCAAATGCAATAAAGTAGGTCACATCAGTTCCAACTGCCCCCAAAAGCCTCAACCCATCGGGAAAATCTCTAATATCCCTAGTAACATGTCCCCTAGAGAAGTAGAAAAAGGTATGGCCCCTTATTATTGCGAAAGTCTTATTTCCCTTCAGGAAAACTCAGAACCAACTAAAGTAAATACCTTTAGAGATACTGGAGCATATTGCTCACTTGTCAGAGAAGGAATATTACCCCTTTCAGAGAATACTTCCTTGAATTCCTCAGTTTTATTGGAAGCTTACGGAGGAACTATATATTCAGTTCCTTTGCATAAAATTTATGTACAGTGCAAATATTACACTGGGTACTTGACTGTAGGTATCTCAAAAGGATTTCCCATGAAAAATGCCATGTTATTACTGGGTAATAACATTACTACTGTTACTTCGTGTCCTGAACCTATAATGATTAATGCTTCTCCAGTGTTGGCCATAACTCGGGCAACATCCCAAGGGTTGTCTGGGGAGAATGTTGACCTATCCTTGGACGACTCCGATCTCGGAATAGCCACGTTGTTTTATGAGACACACCGGCCGGAGTCTCGTAAATCAAGTGAACAGACCCCGATCAAGCCTTCCTATTCCCAGGTTGCAGGATTACCAGATGTCTCTGTTTCCATGCCCGAGGGACTGTCCTTCCGGGAGGAACAACGAAAGGACCCTTCTTTAAAATTCGCTTTTGAGGCAGCCATGGGTAAATCCTCTTGGGGTCATCCAGTCAAGTATGAAGTTAAAAATGATTATTTGGTATGCACTGAGACTGGTAAGGAGATAGAGGGCCGGCAATTATACGACAGGTTAGTGGTTCCAACCAAGTATAGACCTCAGATATTAAATATAGCTCATAATACGTCATCAGGAGGTCACTTAGGAATTACAAAAACCTTGTATAGAATCACAAAAGAATTTTATTGGCCAAAATTAAAGAAAGATGTGAAGAATCATATTAGGTGTTGCCGAGAATGTCAGCAAGTTGGGAAACCTGGACATTCCATTAAACCTGCACCTCTCCAACCCATACCTGCTGATGGAGAACCTTTTGCAGATTTAATTATAGATTGTGTAGGTCCACTACCTAAGTCAAAGTCTGGAAATCAGTATTTATTTACAATTATGGATAAAGTAACCAGATATCCTGAAGCGATCCCAATGCGTAGTATCAATACTAAAGCTATTCTCAAAGCTTTAACAAAATTCATTTCTTGTTTTGGCATTCCTAAAACTATACAAAGTGATCAAGGTACTAACTTCACTGCCAAAGCATTTAGGGAAGTATTAACTAGGTTAGGGATAATTCACAACTTATCCACTGCCTATCACCCTCAGTCCCAAGGCGCCTTGGAAAGATTCCACCAAACATTAAAAACAATGATGAGAAGTTTTTGCATGCACTTTCCGACAGATTGGGATGAATCTCTACCTTTGTTGCTGTTCTCAGTACGAGAGACGGTGCAAGAGTCTACAGGGTATAGTCCGTTTGAGCTGATCTTTGGGCACAATGTACGAGGTCCTCTTCGGGTGCTCAAAGAAGGATGGATGGGAGAAGACGTAAGCTCAGCACTCTACAACCCGTCTTCAAGGTTGCAGGTGGCACGTGAGTTGGCCACGGCTAACCTAAAGACAGCTCAAAGTAAGATGAAACAGAGGTATGACAGAAGTGCACAATTCCGCTCCTTCCATCCAGGAGACAAGGTGTTGGTGCAGGAACCTATACCTGGCCACACCTTGAAAGCTAGATATACGGGACCTATGCAGATTGTAAGTAGATTATCTGATTTAAATTATGTGGTAGCTCCCATTGATAAGACCTCAAAAACAAAAACTTACCACATTAATCAAATCAAGGCCTTTCATACACCAGATAAAGTCCCAGTAATGACTCTGTCCTCTACCTCTGAGGACGACTCTGACTCTTTGCACTCTATCTCTGAAATTAATACTAAACTTTCAAATTCTGTCCTCCTCAAGGATCCTAGCCCTTTAATGGCTGGATTATCTGAAATACAAGCAACCAATTTAACTGAGCTTCTACAGTCATATCCTAATATTTTTTCGGATGTGCCGAAAAAATGTACGTTAGGTTACCATGATGTAGATGTGGGAAAATCTAAACCAATTAAACTCTCCCCCTACAGAGCTAATCCTGAAAAGCAAAGGCTACTTCAGCAGGAAGTAGACTTCTTGTTAGAACATGGTTTAGTGGAGGAGTCATCTAGTCCTTGGGCTTCACCGTGCATCCTAGTAAAGAAGGCTGATGGAGGGTTTCGTATGTGCACAGACTACCGTAAAGTGAACGAGGTCACAATTACAGATGCTTACCCTCTTCCTCGTCTGGATGACGTAATTGACTTTGTGGGTAAGGCTACTTTTGTGTCCAAATTAGATCTCCTTAAAGGTTACTATCAGGTACCTTTGACAGATAAGGCGAAGGAAATCTCTGCCTTCGTGATTCCAGGAGGTCATTATCAGTATACAGTTACCCCCTTCGGAATGAAAAATTCCCCCTCTTCATTCCAGAAACTCATCCATCAGGCTATTAAAGGACTTGAAGGCACGGCAGCATACCTAGATGATATTGTTGTGGTGTCTGATACTTGGGATCAACACCTACTTAGACTTAAAGCTCTGTTTGAGACCTTTAAGAATTCCCAATTAACAGTTAATTTATCTAAATCTTCCTTTGGCCAGGCCACTATCACTTTTCTAGGCCATGAAGTAGGTAGTGGTAATGTTGCACCTAAACTTGCTAAAGTTCTTTCGATTAAAGATTATCCAGTTCCTCATGATAGGAAATCTCTTCAACGTTTCCTAGGCATGATAGGATTTTACAGAAGATTCTGTAAGAATTTCTCAGATATTGTAGCCCCTCTTACCTCTCTTACCAGTCATAAAGTTCCCTTTAATTGGACGTCAGATTGTAACACTGCTTTTAATAAAGCAAAAAGATTATTGTGCTCTGCACCCATTCTCCTGTCTCCAGACTTCTCCAAACCTTTTTCATTACAGGTTGATGCTTGTGAGTCTGGGGTTGGGGCAGTACTATTACAAATCGGGAACAAGGAGTTGCAGCCTGTAGCATACTTTTCAGCCAAGTTCCAGCCACATCAGAGAGCTTACTCTACCATTGAAAAAGAAGCCCTCGCGCTGGTAATGGCTTTGGAGCATTTCGATGTTTATGTGGGCCAGACATCGCAGGTGGTCACAGTCTACAGTGATCACAACCCGTTAGTCTATCTCCAAGCCATGAAGAATCACAACACAAGGCTTATGCGTTGGACGCTCAGGCTGCAGCCCTATAACCTGAAAATAAATTATATTGCCGGCAAAGAAAATGTGTTGGCAGACTCTTTGTCAAGAGTCTAGTTTAATATTTTATTTAGGTTAGGATGTATTTGTGGTAACCCCCCTTTTAAGCTCTTTTTTTTTATCCCCTGATGTGGGGGTTTTTTTTTAGTGAGGGGATACGGGCTACCGTCCGCTTGTATCTTGGACCTATGTTGGCCTATCTGACTGCTGTCCCACTCTGAGTTTAGGGTTTGGCTTTTGGTCACTAGGAAAGCTGAGCTCTATCTAAGAGTTGGATGGTGGAGAGGATAGGCGGTCCCATTATTTTGTGCCATGGCGGCACGGTTACCACTGGGAGGTGGCAGCCTAATCCTGAGCCTTCTCGGGGGTGGGGGTGTGGCATGGCATGCAAAGAGTACGTAACCTTTATTCGGCGCATGGACACACCCTCATTTACAGGCTATCTCCCCCAACCAGCGAACCAGGTTGCTAAGAGTTGATGATGGGGCCCCATCGTTCAACTAGTGACCAGGTTCTAGCCAATAAGAAGGTGGGATTGACAATCGCAGAGGTTATGTGGATACCGCTCTCCTGTCTGCCCTTGTCATTCCCACTCTAGAGCTGGTTGAAGCACGGTCTGCTATCTTGTGGCTTCTATTTCTGCCTTGCTTACCGTGGAGTGCACTATATTTATCACTGTACATAGTGTACATATTGCTGTTATAATTGGTGAAGGATAATATAAGTCTAAACTTTTTCTGCTGTGTTTATTTGCTCCCATTACACCTGGGATAACAGGCCCTTTGAAATCCTAGGTTGTAATAAACACCTTCAAAACACATTTGAACACCTTCAAAGCACTCTTGAACACCCTCAAAAACACCTTTTGAATAACCTCAAAACACCTTTGAACACCTTCAAAACACCCTTGAACACCTTCAAAACACCCTTGATCACCTTCAAAAAACATTTGAACACACTCAAAACACCTTTGAACACCTTTGAACATTTCCAATCAACACATCATTTGAACACCTTCCAAACACCTTTGAACACCTTCAAAACACTCTCATAATCATTTGAACACACTCAAAACACCTTTGAATACTCACATAAACACCCTTGAACACCTTCAAAACACCCTTGAACACCTTCAAAACACCCTTGAACACCTTCCAAACACCTTTGAACACCTTCAAAACACTCTCATAATCATTTGAACACACTCAAAACACCTTTGAATAACCTCAAAACACCTTTGAACATCTTCAAAACACCTTTGAATAACCTCAAAACACCTTTGAACACCTTCAAAACACCCTTGAACACCTTCAAAACACCCTTGAACACCTTCAAAAAACATTTGAACACACTCAAAAGTACTCTTGCACATCATTTGTACACCTTCAAAACACCCTTGAACACCTTCAAAACACCTTTGAATAACCTCAAAACACCTTTGAATAACCTCAAAACACCTTTGAACACCTTCAAAACACCCTTGAACACCTTCAAAACACCCTTGAACACCTTCAAAAACACCCTTGAACACCTTCAAAAACAACATTTGCACACCTTCAAAAAACACATTTGAATACTCACATAAACACCCTTGAACACCTTCAAAACACCTTCAAAGCACTCTCATAATCATTTGAACACACTCAAAACACCTTTGAATAACCTCAAAACACCTTTGAACACCTTCAAAACACCCTTGAACACCTTCAAAACACCCTTGAACACCTTCAAAAACAACATTTGAACACACTCAAAACACCTTTGAACATTTCCAAAACACTATTTGAGTACTCCCAAATAAGATTTGACATCTCTAATTTATCTGCACTTACACATTTCATTAAATTACAACTCATCCCTCAGTCTCCAGACTTCACAACATTATCACAAAAACTAACTCAAACACTTTACTTTGAACACCCCCAAAAACACTCTCATAATCATTTGAATACTCACATAAACACCCTTGAACACCTTCAAAACACCTTTGAATATCGTTTTTTTAAACTAATTTCATCACAACCCACTTATATCATCTTTTTTCGGTAACTCTAATTCGACTACACTACCCTCATCAAATTACCAACAAATTTTACTCGTTTTAACTAATGTCATCACTGTAACCAAGATTTTCACAAAAAAAACTCTATGACACCTAACACACACGCACACACACACACCCCACAACACCCACAATTTTTCTCGTTTTATCTAATTTCATCAGAAAGTCACAACACCCACACCCCCCATTTTTTTCTCGTTTTAACCCTTTTAGTTCATTAAAGTTAATAAGGGGACACACTACATCAGAAAAAGTCCCAACAACAACCCACTTATAACATTTTTTTTTCGGTATCTCTAGTTCGACAACAACACCCACAACACCCACATCCCACAACACCCATGAACATTTCCAAAACACTATTTGAGTACTCCCAATTACACCACTGATTACTACTAAAACACCGCTGAATTCAATCAAAACACCCTTCAACACCTTCAAACACCCTTGAACACCTTCAAAACACTCTTGAACACTTTTCAAAAACACCTTTGAACATTTCCAATCAACACTGAAACACTTCCAAAAAACACAATTTGAGTACTCCCAATTACACCACTGATTACTACTAAAACACCGCTGAATTCAATCAAAACACCCTTCAACACCTTCAAACACCCTTGAACACACTCAAAACACCCTTCAACACCTTCAAAACACCTTTGAACACCTTCAAAACACCTTTGAACACATTCAAAACACTCTCATAATCATTTGAACACACTCAAAACACCTTTGAATAACCTCAAAACACCTTCGAACACCTTCAAAACACCCTTGAACACCCTTGATCACCTTCAAAAAAACAACATTTGAACACACTCAAAACACCTTTGAACACCTTTGAACATTTCCAAACAACACTGAAACACTTCCAAAAACACCATTTGAGTACTCCCAAATACACCACTGAATACTAAAACACCACTGAATACACTCAAAACACCACCAAAATCACCATAAACTAAGATCAACACCCACACCCCACAACACCCACAACCCACAACACCCACAATTTTTTCTCGTTTTATCTAATTTCATCAGAAAGTCACAACACCCACACCCCCCATTTTTTTCTCGTTTTAACCCTTTTAGTTCATTAAAGTTAATAAGGGGCCACACTACATCAGAAAAAGTCACAAAAACAACCCACTTATAACGTCTTTTCGGTATCTCTAGTTCGACAACAACACCCACATCCCACATCACCCACATCCCACATCCCCCACACACACACACAGACACACACACACACACATCCCTAACCTAGCCTAACCTAACCTAACTTATCCTAACATAACCTAACCTAACCTAACTTATCCTAACCTAGCCTAACCTAACCTAACCTTACCTAAATTATCCTAACCTAACCTAACCTAGCCTAACCTAACCTAACTTAACCTAACCTAACCTAACCTAACCGAACCTACCCTATCCTAACCTTACCTAACCTAACCTAGCCTAACCTAACCTAACCTAACTTAACCTAACCCAACCTAACCTAACCTAACCTAACCTAACCTAGCCTAACCTAACTTAACCTAACCTAACCTAACCTACCCTAACCTAACCTAACCTAACCTATCTTAACCTTACCTAACCTAACCTAGCCGAACCTATCCTAACCTAACCTAAAATATATTGGAACACTTCCAAAATACATTAGAGTACTCCAGAATTACTTTGAACGACTCCATTTTTGGATATTTCCAAATTAGTTTTGAAAACTTTATCGTAAAATCGAACATTATTTTCTTGTTGGTAAAACACACTCAATGGTAGAAATATTTACTCGATTTCCGAATAGAAGCACTGTCCTCGCTCTGAGAGACTCATTGTGGGTCACCCCAACACATGGTGTAATGCGCTTCACACCCAAGGTAGAACATAACACCTGCGTCAACTCAGGACAGACAGGCGCCATGTAATGCGGGTAACATCCAAGGTAGAAAATCATCTCTTTCCAGACCAACTGTCTATCCTAACCTAACCTAACCTAACCTATTTCCTAACCTAACCTAACCTCACCTAACCGAACCTAACCTAACTCCATCAATCACCTCTATCCTAACCTAACCTAACCTAACCTAACCCAACCTAACTCCATCAAACACCTCTATCCTAACCTAACCTAACCTATCCTAACCTAACCTAACTCCATCAAACACCTCGAATACTACCTAACTTAACCTAACCTAACCTTACCTAACCTACCGAACCTAACCTAACCTAACCTAACCTATCCTAACCTGTCCCAACCTAACCTAACCTAACCTATCCTAACCTAACCTAACCTAACCTAACCTAACTTATCCTAAGCTAACCTAACCTAACTTATCCTAACCTAACCTATCCTAACCTAACCTAAACACTGACTAACTTTGAACCAACTCTGAACACCACTGATCTTCTTCAAAAAATGCTCTGCACATCATTTGAACACCTTCAAAAAAAACACCATCAAACACCTCCGAATACTCCCAAAAAACACTACTGATTACTACCAAATCACCACTGAATACTACCAATCACCGTCAAAATCACCAGAAACTAAGTTTAACATCACCATCTAACATCCTTTTTATAGAAATCCCCTCAAATCACTATAACCAAGAACTCCCTCCCCATTTGGCGCATAAAAAAAAAGCATGAACACAAACCTAATACGCAAACACTTAGTACATGATCACCATCAACTGAAAACATATCTTGTACACACACATAATATAAGACAATCACCAACTACAATCACCCATGTTCACTTACCTCAAAATCACTAATATCACAGAAAACAATCATTTTTATAAACATTTCACACACACACACACACAAAAAAAATCATATTTGACAATATCTAAGCGCACTCACCTCACTACCACCAACACACGATGTCTCACCTCACAGGACCGACGAGCTCACCTCCAGTGACGTCACACTCCCATTGTGTTACTTGGTGGTTGGTAACATCACACCTAACCCCCCTTGTTTCAACCTGTTGTACCCTACATTATCTAAGAACACTATATCCAAGACGATTACCAGATTTTATGATCCCCAACACCAAGATCACAGAAAACACACATTTTTATAATTATTCACACAAAAATCACGATCACCAATTCCATATCATGTTTACCGTCATCTATCAACACTAATCACCAAGATCACCAAAAAAAAATCTAAGATCATGCATCTCAAAACTACTATGATCACTGAAAACACTTATTTTTTAAACATTCGCACAAAAATAAGACATACACAAAAATACCACAACACTTCCACCAACATCTATAACATAACATGAGCACTATAACATATCACTATCACAAAAAAAATAATACACAAACACCCACATATTATACATTTCAATTGGAAATTTAAGACATGAGACATACACACCAAATCTAAGACATTCACCTCCAACTAAGACATACACATCACCCCTAAAACTTCCTTCCTTATTCATTCCGTATATCTCCTAGAGCTGTTTTAACCCCGACGGTTCCATCACGACGTAGGAGCCAGAGGAACCATCACCACTCCAACACCACCTACTACACTCTGGCTCCTACGTCGTGGTGGATCCGTCGGGGTTAAAACAGCTCTAGGAGATATACGGAATGAATAAGGAAGGAAGTTTTAGGGGTGATGTGTATGTCTTAGTTGGAGGTGAATGTCTTAGATTTGGTGTGTATGTCTCATGTCTTAAATTTCCAATTGAAATGTATAATATGTGGGTGTTTGTGTATTATTTTTTTTGTGATAGTGATATGTTATAGTGCTCATGTTATGTTATAGATGTTGGTGGAAGTGTTGTGGTATTTTTGTGTATGTCTTATTTTTGTGCGAATGTTTAAAAAATAAGTGTTTTCAGTGATCATAGTAGTTTTGAGATGCATGATCTTAGATTTTTTTTTGGTGATCTTGGTGATTAGTGTTGATAGATGACGGTAAACATGATATGGAATTGGTGATCGTGATTTTTGTGTGAATAATTATAAAAATGTGTGTTTTCTGTGATCTTGGTGTTGGGGATCATAAAATCTGGTAATCGTCTTGGATATAGTGTTCTTAGATAATGTAGGGTACAACAGGTTGAAACAAGGGGGGGTTAGGTGTGATGTTACCAACCACCAAGTAACACAATGGGAGTGTGACGTCACTGGAGGTGAGCTCGTCGGTCCTGTGAGGTGAGACATCGTGTGTTGGTGGTAGTGAGGTGAGTGCGCTTAGATATTGTCAAATATGATTTTTTTTGTGTGTGTGTGTGTGTGAAATGTTTATAAAAATGATTGTTTTCTGTGATATTAGTGATTTTGAGGTAAGTGAACATGGGTGATTGTAGTTGGTGATTGTCTTATATTATGTGTGTGTGTATAAGATATGTTTTCAGTTGATGGTGATCATGTACTAAGTGTTTGCGTATTAGGTTTGTGTTCATGCTTTTTTTTTATGCGCCAAATGGGGAGGGAGTTCTTGGTTATAGTGATTTGAGGGGATTTCTATAAAAAGGATGTTAGATGGTGATGTTAAACTTAGTTTCTGGTGATTTTGACGGTGATTGGTAGTATTCAGTGGTGATTTGGTAGTAATCAGTAGTGTTTTTTGGGAGTATTCGGAGGTGTTTGATGGTGTTTTTTTTGAAGGTGTTCAAATGATGTGCAGAGCATTTTTTGAAGAAGATCAGTGGTGTTCAGAGTTGGTTCAAAGTTAGTCAGTGTTTAGGTTAGGTTAGGATAGGTTAGGTTAGGATAAGTTAGGTTAGGTTAGCTTAGGATAAGTTAGGTTAGGTTAGGTTAGGTTAGGTTAGGATAGGTTAGGTTAGGTTAGGTTGGGACAGGTTAGGATAGGTTAGGTTAGGTTAGGTTCGGTAGGTTAGGTAAGGTTAGGTTAGGTTAAGTTAGGTAGTATTCGAGGTGTTTGATGGAGTTAGGTTAGGTTAGGATAGGTTAGGTTAGGTTAGGATAGAGGTGTTTGATGGAGTTAGGTTGGGTTAGGTTAGGTTAGGTTAGGTTAGGATAGAGGTGATTGATGGAGTTAGGTTAGGTTCGGTTAGGTGAGGTTAGGTTAGGTTAGGAAATAGGTTAGGTTAGGTTAGGTTAGGATAGACAGTTGGTCTGGAAAGAGATGATTTTCTACCTTGGATGTTACCCGCATTACATGGCGCCTGTCTGTCCTGAGTTGACGCAGGTGTTATGTTCTACCTTGGGTGTGAAGCGCATTACACCATGTGTTGGGGTGACCCACAATGAGTCTCTCAGAGCGAGGACAGTGCTTCTATTCGGAAATCGAGTAAATATTTCTACCATTGAGTGTGTTTTACCAACAAGAAAATAATGTTCGATTTTACGATAAAGTTTTCAAAACTAATTTGGAAATATCCAAAAATGGAGTCGTTCAAAGTAATTCTGGAGTACTCTAATGTATTTTGGAAGTGTTCCAATATATTTTAGGTTAGGTTAGGATAGGTTCGGCTAGGTTAGGTTAGGTAAGGTTAAGATAGGTTAGGTTAGGTTAGGTTAGGGTAGGTTAGGTTAGGTTAGGTTAAGTTAGGTTAGGCTAGGTTAGGTTAGGTTAGGTTGGGTTAGGTTAAGTTAGGTTAGGTTAGGTTAGGCTAGGTTAGGTTAGGTAAGGTTAGGTTAGGGTAGGTTCGGTTAGGTTAGGTTAGGTTAGGTTAAGTTAGGTTAGGTTAGGCTAGGTTAGGTTAGGTTAGGATAATTTAGGTAAGGTTAGGTTAGGTTAGGCTAGGTTAGGATAAGTTAGGTTAGGTTAGGTTATGTTAGGATAAGTTAGGTTAGGTTAGGCTAGGTTAGGGATGTGTGTGTGTGTGTGTCTGTGTGTGTGTGTTTGGGATGTGGGATGTGGGTGATGTGGGATGTGGGTGTTGTTGTCGAACTAGAGATACCGAAAAGACGTTATAAGTGGGTTGTTTTTGTGACTTTTTCTGATGTAGTGTGGCCCCTTATTAACTTTAATGAACTAAAAGGGTTAAAACGAGAAAAAAATGGGGGGTGTGGGTGTTGTGACTTTCTGATGAAATTAGATTAAACGAGAAAAAATTGTGGGTGTTGTGGGTTGTGGGTGTTGTGGGGTGTGGGTGTTGATCTTAGTTTATGGTGATTTTGGTGGTGTTTTGAGTGTATTCAGTGGTGTTTTAGTATTCAGTGGTGTATTTGGGAGTACTCAAATGGTGTTTTTGGAAGTGTTTCAGTGTTGTTTGGAAATGTTCAAAGGTGTTCAAAGGTGTTTTGAGTGTGTTCAAATGTTGTTTTTTTGAAGGTGATCAAGGGTGTTCAAGGGTGTTTTGAAGGTGTTCGAAGGTGTTTTGAGGTTATTCAAAGGTGTTTTGAGTGTGTTCAAATGATTATGAGAGTGTTTTGAATGTGTTCAAAGGTGTTTTGAAGGTGTTCAAAGGTGTTTTGAAGGTGTTGAAGGGTGTTTTGAGTGTGTTCAAGGGTGTTTGAAGGTGTTGAAGGGTGTTTTGATTGAATTCAGCGGTGTTTTAGTAGTAATCAGTGGTGTAATTGGGAGTACTCAAATTGTGTTTTTTGGAAGTGTTTCAGTGTTGATTGGAAATGTTCAAAGGTGTTTTTGAAAAGTGTTCAAGAGTGTTTTGAAGGTGTTCAAGGGTGTTTGAAGGTGTTGAAGGGTGTTTTGATTGAATTCAGCGGTGTTTTAGTAGTAATCAGTGGTGTAATTGGGAGTACTCAAATAGTGTTTTGGAAATGTTCATGGGTGTTGTGGGATGTGTGTTACAAAAAACGCGATTCTAAAAGCTTAGAGATCTCCAGTGAATACTAGAAAGGACTGCCCTTCTAGCATCCAGCCTGTTACTGGGTTTTCGTAACAAGTAGTCAGTATCCTTGTCCAATTATCCATAAGAATTCTGTATTATTCAATAGTGCTTCAGGATTACAACTGGTAGGCTACTAACTAGAGAAATTAAAATTTAATAAATTTATTAAGTAGTAAGTTGTCTAGAGGTATATTATCAAAGTCAATTAATTACAGCAATCAAATTAAAATCAATCTCTCGAGTTCAATATTATTGTGCTGAAAGCACATATCACATTTATAATTCTTAAGTACCGTCAGGTACATTAACATTTAATAAGATATTACAAATATGTACAAGTAAGTGTGTGTATGCGTGTAAGTGCTCTTAAGTAGTTAGCTATGTCTCAAGACTCGAATAAGACTTAAACAAGTGACTGACAAAGTCCTCAAATAAACTAACTTCTTGACCGACTGGCAACCCGAACAGTCTGCTTGAACAACAAAGAATGCTAAGCCCAATAGCAATGCAATATCAAGCGACTGCGATACAGAATCAGGAACTGGGAAATAATATAACACTAAGTAGGGACCATCTGCAGATCCTCCACAAGTTACAAAACTCCCAAAATACTGAATCTACGTTCAGCATAGGAAAAACTGTGACTGTGACAATACACAGGAACCAGTACAAAATTAGGTCAGAAGCTATAGCTAAGGACCTGAGATGTTCAGAGTGTCTGTGACACACAACCTCAGTACAACGTCGAAAATCACTAAGTCTTTACAATGTTCTGTGAACAATGTTCTACAGAACTAACAAGAATAATGAGACAGACAATCTGTCCAACCACCAAGCGAGTCTCCAGCAGACTGACAATTTCACAAGAGGTGAGGACACCCCCCCTCGATCACGTGATAGCTACGTGGACAACTGCAGCTCAGAAGCCGGCAGTATAACGAGCGACAAGCGATAATTACAGTAGTTTGACAATCAAGACTAACTGAGCACATTTTATATACATCCTAACAACATAAGCTAAATAACAATATAACAGTCAAATAATAATATAAAGTCATACATTTACGATTTAGCTATTATCGCAAATATAAGCAATATAAAATTAAATGAAAAGGTAATATACATTATATATACATAATCATCATTGTAACCCATTCAGGGGTTGCAACACCCCCCCCAACACGACAGAGGGTCGCACTAGGAGTTGCATGTTGTTTTTCACATTATTTCTGATTACTCATATCAATATTATTATCAAAATAAATATTAACGAGTCTCTCTTGTGCCAAGCACTTCTACAATTTCACAGCGTCCGTCACTCGGATATGCCCCTAACTAGGGCAGTACACAGTATCGTATATCTTCATACTCGTGGTTATGTACATCAATGTAGAGACTGGATAGCGTAGACGAGCAGGACACTGAGGCTCGATCATAGTAGAGGAGACTGCATTCCACTCTTAAGTAGTGGTTGTGGAATGTTAGTCAGTATGAACATCTGAGTATGAAACAGCTTAAGGTGTGTAGTGAGAGGGGGGGGTCTGCGGCAGGACAGTGTTGCGTCACGCAGTACATCACCCGCACCACACTACTCACTCAACACTCAGCTTGTTTCCTCCTCACACAACATTACTGTGAATATATAAATATAATAATTAGACATGACATGAGTATATATAGTTAATATGGGCTGGAGGGATTAAGTTACTTTACTGAATTTGACATAGCAAGTAACAAAAGGTATTTGGGCATTAAAATTACGTTAATTTAATGTAACTGATAATTATTAAGGACGAGACAGAGCGTCAGCAATTACATTACAATGACCACTTATGTGTTTTATACTAATAGAATAAGGTTGGATTCTGAGGGCCCACCTCATGATCCTAGCATTTTTACTTTTCATAGTATTTATATAGGTGAGTGGATTGTGGTCTGAAAAAACGTTAATTTTAAATGGGGAAGTGCCCAAATACACGTCAAAATGTTCCAATGACACCACAAGAGCTAGAGCCTCTTTCTCAATAGTGGCATAATTTTTCTGGTGTCGTTTAAGCTTAGATGAATAGTAACATATAGGATGGAGAATATCAGTGGATGTTGACTGTTGGAGCAGCACAGCACCCACTGCATAGCCACTCGCATCTATATGTAAAAAGAAGGGAAGGTTGAAATTAGGACTCTTCAACACAGGAGCAGAGGAGAGCAAACGTTTCAACCTTTTGAACGAGTCTGAACAATCTCTAGTCCAGGTGAACTGAACTTTGCTACTAGTAAGCTCAGTGAGAGGAGCTGCAATCTGAGAAAAGTTTGGACAGAACCTGCGATAATATCCTGCCATACCCAGGAATCTCTGTACTCCTTTCCTATCCTGTGGCACTGGAAATTCAGAAATTGCACGAACCTTAGCCTCAATAGGAGCAACCTCACCTTGGCCGATACAAAAGCCTAGATAGGTAATCTTGGCTTGACCAAAACTACATTTGGCTAAGTTAACAGTGAAGTTGTAGTGCGCCAGTCTCTCAAACAATGCTCTGAGACGCGTCAAGTGCTGTTCCCACTCGTCACTGTACACCACTAAGTCGTCAAGGTAGGCTTCTACTCCTTCTAAGTTGTGAGTCAACTCGTTCATTATACGCTGGAATGAAGAAGCCACGTTACATAGGCCGAAGGGGGTGACGAGGTAGTTAAACAATCCATCTTGAACAGTAAAAGCAGATATTTCTTGAGCACGTTCAGTAAGCGGGACTTGATAATAGCCTCGTAAGAGATCTAAACGGCTGACAAACTGGGCTCCTGACACACGGTCAATAAGGTCGTCAATGCGAGTTAGAGGATAACCATCAGGCAAGGTGACAGAGTTCACTTTCCTGTAATCAGTGCACATCCTGAAACTACCGTCAGGTTTAGGCACTAAAATACAGGGAGATGCCCATGGACTTTTACTGCGTTCAATAAGTCCGTGAGATAACAGAAAATCAACTTCTTCTCTTAATGCTTTATGCTTTGTTGGACTCATCCTATATGGTGATTGCTTAATGGGTGATGCTCCCTGTACATCAACGTCATGTACACCCAGAGTACAACGTTTAGGAACATCACCGAACAATTCAGGGAAATGCAAAATCATGTTTTTAATATCACCAGCTTTATCACTCCCAAGGTTACTAAGAAAATCGTCTAGTGATTGTAGAGTCACTGAATTTTCTAAACGAACCTCTATACCTCTAGAGATGTCAGGTAGACTGACGTTTTCTTCCTCTGTCCTAGGAAGAATAGAAGTAGTAGGTAGAGGACTAGCGTAGTAAGCCTTGAGCTGGTTAACATGGTACACATGATTAGATTTCTTTTTCCCAGGCGTACGTACCAAATAATTTACGTCGCTAAGCTTTTTCACTACTTCCAGGGGACCATCATACCTGGCTTGTAGAGCATGACCTGGTACTAATTTCCGAGCCATCACCTTATCTCCTGCTTTAAAAGAACGAGAGACAGCACGCTTGTCATAATGTTGCTTCATTCTAGCTTGGGCTGAAACTAGGTTTTTCGAAGCTAGCTCTCTAGCGGCTGTCAAATGTTGCTGCATTAATGAAGGTGAAGTACTCAATGATGGATTTGATTTTCCTGTCCACACGTCTTTCAACACTGCAAGAGGACCACGCACTTGGTGTCCGAATATTAATTCAAACGGACTAAATCCGAGACTTTCTTGCTCACTTTCTCTCATAGCGAACAGAAGAAAAGGTATACCCTCATCCCAGTCTCTAGAAAAATGCTCACAATAAGCTCTCATCATAGACTTCAATGTCTGATGAAATCTCTCTAGAGCCCCTTGTGACTGTGGATGATAACTGGTTGAAAGTACAGACTTTATTCCTAGGTGGGATAAGGCTTCTCGAAAGATCTTAGAAGTGAAATTAGATCCTTGATCTGATTGTATCTCTCGTGGCAATCCAACCTGGGAGAAAAATTTCATCAGCGCTCTCACAATAGCACGAGCATTAATTTTTCTCATAGGAATAGCTTCGGGATAGCGCGTTGCAGCGTCCATAATAGTAAATAAGTATTGGTTTCCTAGTTTGGTTCTAGGTAAAGGACCAACACAATCAATAATAAGACGTGAGAATGGTTCACCATCCACGGTGATAGGAATGAGAGGCGCAGGAGGAGGTGTGTGCGCTGGCTTGCCTGTCACTTGACACACGTGGCAACGTCGCACATGATCAGCTACTGTTTCCTTCATCTTTGGCCAAGTAAAATGTTTTGCCAGTTTACCGAGTGTCTTCTTGACACCCAAATGTCCTCCAATGGGACTATTGTGAGCAAAATCAATGGCTTGTTCACGAAATGTAACTGGTAACACTACTAGATTCTTGACTGTGTTGGAAACACTATCAGCTGACAACTTACATGTGTTTTTCTCCATCAATACACCGTTACTATAATAGTAACAATTATCGAGATCCTTTGCTTCACTCTCAGTAACTGCTATATCTCTCAGTCTTTCCAATGACTGATCAACAAACTGATCCTTGATTAAATCATCATGAGTTAGAAATTTAACGTCAGTTGTGTCCTGACTAGGTTGATGACCGGGGGGAGTCAGTGTTAATGATCCTGGGCGCAGAGCGTCACTAAACAACATATTCAACCCCAAATCATTGTCATCCACTAACTCAACAGGATACAAGGATGGTTGTTGAATCTTTGACATAGCTCTAGTAATTGCGCTGAGAGGAAATAAAATAGGTTTCTCTCTACAAGCTTCAATGGCATAATTATCATCAGTGTTATTATCAATCACAAGTGGTTCTTTACATATACCAGCATGAAGGATATCGTTCCCTATCAACAAGTCCACTGACCTGATGGGAAATACACCACTGGATATACCCACTGAAATATAACCAGTATAATAGCTTGTTTCAATATAAACTTTGTGAAGAGGCACTTTTATAACAGCCCCTCCATAGGCTTCTAACAATACATCTATCTTGCAATAGGTATCGTCAGTTATGGGCAGTACATCTTCTCTTAACAATGTGAGATAACTGCCAGTGTCTCTGAAAGAAATTATCTCAGTTAGATGTGATTCGTCAAATCCTACTTTATCTCTCGAAAAGTAAGGACTCATCGCTGAACGAATCTTTTCGTCAGATACACTTTCTGACTCTAGTCATCTATCCTGAGTAACATTATCTAAAACAGTAGGATCAGAGGCATTGCTAGGCTTTTGGTGTCTTTGTTTCACGGAAGAGGATACGACTTGAGTGGGGGCGCCAGCCACACGACTGTTTCTCGTATCTCTTTCTAACTTATAGCAATACTCTCTAGTATGTCCTTTTCTGTTACAATAGGTACATTTAACTTTCTTCTTCTCGATACCAGATTTCTGTCTAGCCACAGAGACAGATTCAGGATTGTTAGTTTTCCTGGTAAAGGTACGATAAGTTATAGTAGCAGGTACATCAGGCCGGCAATAAGCAGCTGATTTAGGTTGCCAACTTCTAGGACAATTTTTAGTTACCTTGTTTCTTTGTGTTTTAGTACGTACAAGTTTGTGAGAAATCTCATAATTGTCTGCTAATGCTGCAGTTTCTAGAATATCTGAGGTAGTATGATCGATCGGATATTCTTGTATGTCAGCAGGCATACAGTTGTTAAACTCTTCGTGTAGTAACAACTGAACAAGGCTGTCGTAGTTGGTACACTTGGCAGCTCTAGTCCATCTCTCAAATGCAACTTTTTTCTCACGAGCAAACTCTACACAAGTTTGATCTTGTCGTCGTTGTAACGTACGAAATGCTCTTTGATAACTTACAGGTAACAAGTTATATGTCTCTAGAATAGTTTGTTTGACAGCGTCATAACTAATGTACTTAGCAAATGGTAAAGCAGCCGTACAAGTTTGAGCTCTTCCCGTCAAAGCAGTATGAAGCAATGTTGCCCAGTGCTTACGTGGCCAGTTCATAGCACGAGCCTGGTTCTCAAACACATCAAAATATGTGTCTAAGTCACTTTCAAAAAACTTAGGAACCATGGATGCAGCTTTCTGCATATTAAATGTGTCCTGTGATCTATCAGTCTGTAGTCTTAACAGACGAACATTTTTTTCTTTGGAAATCTTCTTCGTTCAATCTCCTCTGTGCCTCTATTTGTGCAGTCTGCAACATAAGGAGGCGTTCAAACCTCTCAAACTGTTCCTGAGAGATAGGACCAGTAGGTAATGGAGGAGTAGGGAAATTACCATGGTCTGGACGGTCCTTAGGTCGGACACTTGGTCCAGCCGTCTCTAGAGTGTCTAGATCTGGTCTAGGATAAGTAAATACAGGTGTAGTATACACTGTACTAGTATTAGGCTGAGTCAAGCTAACAGCTACACTCTGTACTATAGTGTCAGTGAGGGAAGGAGCGAGCGAGAACTGAGCTACACTTGGCTCAGACACTAGGCTCACTTCTGCTCTAGTTGCTCTTTCTTCAACTTCAAATAGAGCCATACTTCCTAATTGTGACACTAGGCTTTCTGAATCTGAATCATAATCAGACATCTCTGTACGAGCAGGAAACAATATATCTTTAATTAATGCTCTGACAGTTTCTGCGGTGTAATTCCTGTTATACGTCACACCGAGATACTTGGCTACTTGCCAACACGTCTGAAGTTTTAATGTACTTAACTCAGACAAAGTCAGAGTATCAATTAACTGTTTCACTTTGGCATACATCACGAAAATAATTGTACTACGAGAGAGTGATTATGGGAAACTATAATCCTAATAGGAATTTTAGTGTTAGTTGTCCTAGAGTTAGAACTCATAAACCGTATTTCCATCTCCTTGGATCAAGAGACTCAGTCAGGTACATACATCCACCTGGTATGTTGTACAAGACTAAACTCAAAGTCTTCAGATTAGGAAAGTACTCAAAGTGTTTGACCATAGAGTTACTAGTATGTCAAACTGGACAACTTCTCCAACACCTTGGATCAAGAGCCTCCCGGACAGTTTCTCCAACACCTTGGATCAAGAGCCTCCCGGACAGGCCCCCATTTGTTACAAAAAACGCGATTCTAAAAGCTTAGAGATCTCCAGTGAATACTAGAAAGGACTGCCCTTCTAGCATCCAGCCTGTTACTGGGTTTTCGTAACAAGTAGTCAGTATCCTTGTCCAATTATCCATAAGAATTCTGTATTATTCAATAGTGCTTCAGGATTACAACTGGTAGGCTACTAACTAGAGAAATTAAAATTTAATAAATTTATTAAGTAGTAAGTTGTCTAGAGGTATATTATCAAAGTCAATTAATTACAGCAATCAAATTAAAATCAATCTCTCGAGTTCAATATTATTGTGCTGAAAGCACATATCACATTTATAATTCTTAAGTACCGTCAGGTACATTAACATTTAATAAGATATTACAAATATGTACAAGTAAGTGTGTGTATGCGTGTAAGTGCTCTTAAGTAGTTAGCTATGTCTCAAGACTCGAATAAGACTTAAACAAGTGACTGACAAAGTCCTCAAATAAACTAACTTCTTGACCGACTGGCAACCCGAACAGTCTGCTTGAACAACAAAGAATGCTAAGCCCAATAGCAATGCAATATCAAGCGACTGCGATACAGAATCAGGAACTGGGAAATAATATAACACTAAGTAGGGACCATCTGCAGATCCTCCACAAGTTACAAAACTCCCAAAATACTGAATCTACGTTCAGCATAGGAAAAACTGTGACTGTGACAATACACAGGAACCAGTACAAAATTAGGTCAGAAGCTATAGCTAAGGACCTGAGATGTTCAGAGTGTCTGTGACACACAACCTCAGTACAACGTCGAAAATCACTAAGTCTTTACAATGTTCTGTGAACAATGTTCTACAGAACTAACAAGAATAATGAGACAGACAATCTGTCCAACCACCAAGCGAGTCTCCAGCAGACTGACAATTTCACAAGAGGTGAGGACACCCCCCCTCGATCACGTGATAGCTACGTGGACAACTGCAGCTCAGAAGCCGGCAGTATAACGAGCGACAAGCGATAATTACAGTAGTTTGACAATCAAGACTAACTGAGCACATTTTATATACATCCTAACAACATAAGCTAAATAACAATATAACAGTCAAATAATAATATAAAGTCATACATTTACGATTTAGCTATTATCGCAAATATAAGCAATATAAAATTAAATGAAAAGGTAATATACATTATATATACATAATCATCATTGTAACCCATTCAGGGGTTGCAACAATGTGGGTGTTGTGGGTGTTGTTGTCGAACTAGAGATACCGAAAAAAAAATGTTATAAGTGGGTTGTTGTTGGGACTTTTTCTGATGTAGTGTGTCCCCTTATTAACTTTAATGAACTAAAAGGGTTAAAACGAGAAAAAAATGGGGGGTGTGGGTGTTGTGACTTTCTGATGAAATTAGATAAAACGAGAAAAAAATTGTGGGTGTTGTGGGTTGTGGGTGTTGTGGGATGTGGGTGTTGATCTTAGTTTATGGTGATTTTGGTGGTGTTTTGAGTGTATTCAGTGGTGTTTTAGTATTCAGTGGTGTATTTGGGAGTACTCAAATGGTGTTTTTGGAAGTGTTTCAGTGTTGTTTGGAAATGTTCAAAGGTGTTCAAAGGTGTTTTGAGTGTGTTCAAATGTTTTTTTGAAGGTGTTCAAAGGTGTTCAAAGGTGTTTTGAAGGTGTTGAAGGGTGTTTTGATTGAATTCAGCGGTGTTTTAGTATTCAGTGGTGTATTTGGGAGTACTCAAATGGTGTTTTTGGAAGTGTTTCAGTGTTGTTTGGAAATGTTCAAAGGTGTTCAAAGGTGTTTTGAGTGTGTTCAAATGTTTTTTTGAAGGTGTTCAAAGGTGTTCAAAGGTGTTTTGAAGGTGTTGAAGGGTGTTTTGATTGAATTCAGCGGTGTTTTAGTAGTATTCAGTGGTGTAATTGGGAGTACTCAAATTGTGTTTTTTTTGGAAGTGTTTCAGTGTTGATTGGAAATGTTCAAAGGTGTTTTTGAAGGTGTCAAAGGTGTTTTGAAGGTGTTCAAAGGTGTTTTGAAGGTGTTGAAGGGTGTTTTGATTGAATTCAGCGGTGTTTTAGTAGTATTCAGTGGTGTAATTGGGAATACTCAAATTGTGTTTTTTGGAAGTGTTTCAGTGTTGATTGGAAATGTTCAAAGGTGATTTTGAAGGTGTTCAAGAGTGTTTTGAAGGTGTTCAAGGGTGTTTGAAGGTGTTGAAGGGTGTTTTGATTGAATTCAGTGGTGTTTTAGTAGTAATCAGTGGTGTAATTGGGAGTACTCAAATAGTGTTTTGGAAATGTTCGTGGGTGTTGTGGGATGTGGGTGTTGTTGTCGAACTAGAGATACCGAAAAAAGATGTTATAAGTGGGTTGTTGTTGGGACTTTTTCTGATGTACTGTGCCCCCTTATTAACTTAAATGAACTAAAAGGCCTAAAACGAGAAAAAATTGTGGGTTGTGGATGTTGTTGATGTGACTTTCTGATGTACTGTGTCCCCTTATTAACTTTAATGAACTAAAAGGGTTAAAACGAGAAAAATTGTGGGTGTTGTGGGGTGTGTGTGTGCGTGTGTGTTAGGTGTCATAGAGTTTTTTTTTTTTTGTGAAAATCTTGGTTACAGTGATGACATTAGTTAAAAACGAGTAAAATTTGTTGGTAATTGATGAGGGTAGTGTAGTCGAATTAGAGTTACCGAAAAAAGATGATATAAGTGGGTTGTGATGAAATTAGTTTAAAAACGATATTCAAAGGTGTTTTGAAGGTGTTCAAGGGTGTTTATGTGAGTATTCAAATGATTATGAGAGTACTTTGGGGGTGTTCAAAGTAAAGTGTTTGAGTTAGTTTTTGTGACTTTTTTCTGATGTATTGTGTCCCCTTAATAACTTTAATGAACTAAAAGGGTAAAAACGAGAAAATGCCTAGTCTGGAGACTGAGGGATGAGTTGTAATTTAATGAAAATGTGTAAGTGCAGATAAATTAGAGATGTCAAATCTTATTTGGGAGTACTCAAATAGTGTTTTGGAAATGTTCAAAGGTGTTTTGAGTGTGTTCAAATGTTGTTTTTGAAGGTGTTCAAGGGTGTTTTGAAGGTGTTCAAGGGTGTTTTGAAGGTGTTCAAAGGTGTTTTGAGGTTATTCAAAGGTGTTTTGAGTGTGTTCAAATGATTATGAGAGTGCTTTGAAGGTGTTTTGAAGGTGTTCAAGGGTGTTTATGTGAGTATTCAAAGGTGTTTTTTGAAGGTGTACAAATGATTATGAGAGTACTTATGAAGGTGTTCAAATGATGTGCAAGAGTACTTATGAAGGTGTTCTGGGAGTATTCAGAGGTGATTTGGGGGTGTTCGAATGATGTTTTTTGGAGTATTTCAGTGTTGTTTGGAAATGTATAAAGGTATTTTTTGTGAGTATTCAAATGATTTATGAGAGTGTTTTGAAGATGTTCAAAGTAAAAGTGCGTATTTAACTTCGTAATATGTAAAATTGTGAGTAGTGAATTTAACGAAAGTGGATGTAAGCGATGTGGTGACTTTCTGATGCATGTGTCCCCTTATTAACTTTAATGAACTAAAAGGGTTAAAACGAGAAAAATTGGGGGTTATGAGTGAAAATTGTGAGGTGTTGGTTGGAGTGTGAGGGTTCGGGAGGGTGGGGAGGAGGTTACTTCGTGGGGGGAGTGACCTGAGATGAAATAGTTAAAAAATGTCTAGACTTGTGTTGTAAAGAAATTGTGAGTATTAACGAAAAAATGTGCCTTTCTGATGTACTGTGTCCCCTTATTAACTAAAAGGGTAGACAAGATTCAGCCTGTGTGCGCGTGACGTCACTGACATAGGGGGCGACCTGATTCAACCTGTGTGCTGGGTCAACACGTGACGTCACTGACCGCCGAGTAAACACCCTTCATTAGACCTGTAGTAAGCATGCCCCCATAGGAGGAGTCTATTTTGAATGCTTACCCCCAGAGGGGGGATTCCAAAAACTTTGATCCGAGGAATTTCGAAAACCCCATAGGGGGGAATCCAAAAAACTTGATCCAAGGAGATGGAGAATTTCGAAAACCCCATAGGGAGGAATCCAAAAAACTTGATCCGAGGAGATGGAGAATTTCGAAAACCCCATAGGGGGGATCCAAAAAATTGTATTATCGAGAAATTTTTGAATATATATATATATATATATATATATATATATATATATATATATATATATATATATATATATATATATATATATATATATATATATATATTGATTTCTTAACTGCCCCTCTCCTCTTTTGATACGCCTGTATATGCCTCTCCTTTGACCAATGAGATGTTTTAATTTAATGTTTGTCCATTTGGGATCATTTTTAGTTAATCTAATTTCCCTACTTGGAACATAAGTTGTCTGGGCAGCTAGAGCTTTGCTCTGAAAAACGTCATATTGGCAACTAACACCACCAACCTGATCCATAGTCAGGTCGATCCAAATTAGCCAACCCATGTAATTTCTCAGTGCCATGAAATCTGCCACGTGGAAGTCTGGGACAGAGACTTGATTGCAGTTATTTGGGTAATTCTATGATATATCGCAACTAAGCGATTTGTGATCGCTTTCCCCAAGCTCATCATTAACCTCAAGATTATTAATTAAATAGTGATTCCTTGTTGGCAACAACCAAGTCTAGTAGATTGTTTCCTCTAATTGGTTCTGTCACAAACTGTTTAACGAGCAGTCCTGAATCGTATCAAGAACATCACTAGACTCAAATTGTTCCAATCAATTTGTCTAAAGTTAAAATCTCCCAATAACACGACATTTTCATATCTAGCCGCCTTGTGAATTTCGTCTCACAGCAGCTTACTGCACTCCCTATAAAATTTTGGGGGCCTATATATCACACCCAAAATTAATTTGTCACGACCCTTGAGAAACTGAATATACACTGTATATATACTAGTGTCTGAATACATATAAGTGTGTGAATACATATTACTGTGTAAATACATACTAGTGTGTAAATACATACTAGTGTGTAAATACATACTAGTGTGTGAATATATACTAGTGTGTGAATACATACTAGTATGTGAATACATATTAGTGTGTGAATACAAACTAGAGAGTAATGTACCAAAATGGAATGGATGGAAAGAGACAGGTGACTGCCATCATAATAAAAATAAATGTACGAATTCGTTGCTTTTGGAAATGCAATTGCTTTATGAACTTAATTAAAGAAACGACGAGACTTGATTGAATTGTTTCACACAACAGCAAACAAGCCACAGAAAAATCTATCAGAATTCAAAATTAGGGAAATGGGAAGTTGAAACACTACTTGCTGTTTTATAAATAATGAATGAAAAAAAAAATCATTTATTATAACACCAAAAGATTATGGGAAATTTAAAAAATTGCGTAGAGGCGAATCAAGTAATTTAGATGTAGAACAAGAGCGAATTCCTATTAAATCAGAAGAAACAAGAAGAAAATCGAAAAAATACTAAGAAACTTAAGCTAAGAACATCACAAACTGCTACACAATCACATCAGCAGAAAAATAAGAACGATCCTATAATTAGACTGATGAAAATAAGGGTTGGGGATTTCACTAAGACTGACTGAGAAATCTGTGAAGAACTTCACAGATTTTCCAGTCAGCGTTAATAATCGAAGCATTAACGATCGAAACAACAGCTAGAGGAAACGAGGAACTAAGTAGTGTACCTCACTCTTTTAACCCATAACCTTGACAGAATAAGCTCCCTGACATGATGAAGTCTCACTATGGTTACTGAAGGAGATGACAGAGTTCAAATATTAAACACATGTGCGACACTTGGAAATTTTTATTGTGGAATAAAGATTCCCAAGTGTTGCACATGTGTCTAATTTATCAATTTGTCGGTTCTCTGAACCATTTATCTATTTTCCTGTCAAACACAATATCTTGGAATCTTGATACAGGGAATTCTATACTTGCTTAATAGTACAGGCATGAACTACAACTTCCACCTACGGATTTGTCCAAGGTGACACCGCCGACGACCTCTTTACCTCACCTGTTGGCAGTATATAAGCCCCTTCGCACATATGCTGTATTCTTATCAAGACTGATGAACTGATTACATCGACGCCAGGCTGAGGGACTGATTACCTCAAACTCCTTTTGTTCTTCACTATTCTTCTTTGTACTGGACTGATGAAGCCACTGTGTGGCGAAACGTTTCCACAATAAATATCCCCAAGTGTTACGCATGTGCTTAATTTAACAACTTGTCGGTTCTCTGAACCATTTATATACAGACAAGATGGCAGAGGCTCTTCGCAGAACATTAAGGAAGATCTGTATCATAACATTGGATACAGACAACCAGAAAGCTACACAAATAACCCGCACATAAAAGAGAGAAGCTTACGACGACGTTTCGGTCCGACTTGGACCATTGACAAAGTCACACTGTGACTTTGCCAATGGTCCAAGTCGGACCGAAACGTCGTCGTAAGCTTCTCTCTTTTATGTGCGGGTTATTTGTGTATCGTTCCAGTCACGGTATTGTGCCTTTTTGTTATTTATAACCAGAAAGCTGTAAAAAGGCAAATGCTGCACTGATATTCAATACAGAAAGTAGACAAGAGTCGCTAAACCGCAGATCAGTATAACAAGCATACAAACCCATCAAGGAAACGGAAATTATAAAGTGTAATTAGTAAACCACGAGGGTTAAAAAGGCTGTGTTTAAAAAGAGCATGGGATCAGGGAAATCCTGTCTAATTCACAACTAACACGCAATTTGAAAGGGAAAACTTACATAGAACGTTCCTGTCCATTCTGGAACATTATCAAGTTGCGTCTTGATAATGGTAATGGAGAAGCAGAAATGTTATCTGAAGACTCCTCTTGAAGACTCCTCTTGAAATTGTGCGTTAGTTATAATTTGTTTCATCAAGAGTACTGTGACTTATTCTTTCTACCTGTCCAGCCTCACTCAGTGTAACCACACTAAGATAACTACTAGACCAAAAAACTCTACTCCAATCATCACATCTACTCCAATCCACACATTTACTCCTACCCAAGCATACAACTCCTACTCGCACAACCACTCCAGCCCAAGCATATCTGTTTTCATACTCCCCTCCCCCCATTACATTTACCCCTACGTCTATTCCCATTCCCACACTATAGCCCAGTGACCACTACAAAAATTATTGCAGTAACTCACAAGTCCATCCCGATAACACCAATCCAATCTCCGCCTTTCAATCACCCACTCCCATCACCACTCCCACCCACAGACACCACCACTCTTGCCAATGCTAACGTATTTGAAATATACTGTCATATCAGCAGACTATGAGCTGCTGACGCCCCGCAATGAGGCGTAGTTTGTCAGGCACGTACTGGCAAGCAGTCACGACATCAGACTGCAGGCTGGGCTTCCTACTCATTTATTCTCAATATACGTGTTTAACGTCTCAGTGAGTTAGAGCCCTTCCTGACACTCTCACCACCACTCCCACGATCAATCAGCTCATCACTGTGAGTGGTTGAGCTCCAGGCATTATAACTACACCCAGGTCTGAAGGTCAGTGTCTTACTCGCTTCAAGCTGATTAACACATACCAGAGTTCTGTCACTAATAATATAAGCCGGTGATTGTGCCCATTCTTGGTCTGTCTCTGCCTGTTTTTTTTTCTCTCTCTCTGTCTGTCTCTCTCTCTCTCTCATTACATTACCCTTAGTATTGTATCTGTTAAGATTATTGTACAGTAAGTGTAAACATTGCAAATAAATGTAAATAACTTTGGAGGTGGAAATATACAGGTATTCAAAAGTAACTTCTCATGTTTTTTTTTGTCCTTAACTTTACTGGCTTGCTTTGTTGATGATTCTTGCCACAGGTCATCTAACAGTACCTGTGTTAGTGATACTCTTACCTCCACATAGACATATTCATTATATCTTACTCACTACTAACTTAACTTTTATTAGACCATACCCATACATACACACATTTACTCCCACCCTTTCAAGCCTACCTTCATCCTGAACTAAACTCACTCCCAGCCTCACAGTTCCCAGTCACACCCATGAAATCATTTCACCCAATTATATCACTAACCGTCCCCATATGTTTTCAGAGAACTGCATCAACAAGCACAGAATTAACTAAATGTATTTCAGTCACTGCGCGACCTGTGAATGGTATCCCCATATTGCATAACCTCAGTCCCCAGTACCTCAGTGTAAGTGACTGGAATAGTGCAGAGTGCAGAATAAGTTTGTATTGTAGCAAACTGAAATAAATCAGAAAATGCACTCACAAGTCATCATATAGAAATTAATATTCGAATTTCTACATAAAGATGACAAATTAGAATGTGGAGAAAATTTCTCCAGAAAGGGGGGGGGTTATCAGCCCCTTTCAGGTCCCTGACGAACAACCCTCTCAGAAAGGGCAAATGGCGTCTTGCTTCCAATCAACAGTAATTGGAAGCAGATGCAGTAGCAGCGTGTACCAGAGAGTAGTCACGTCACTTACTTTTGCACCACAGTGTTCATTGCAATTGAGTGATAATGAAATGAGAAAAGGGACTTTTTTTTACCTTGGTAGGAAAAGTACAGGAAAACCCTGCATCACTTTAACTGCTATGTGAGGCAATAATGAACTGTCGTTGATGAGCAGTTACCAGAAAATCTATCACTTGCATTGAACATTGTGACGATGTCAAAGAAAATATGCTGAAGTCAGCGATTCAGGGCTGTGAAGTGTGGGGATGAGGTCAGATTGACTTCAGGAGATGACTGGGAAACTTGTTTTTCGCTCGCGCATTGCCCAAACAAAGGAACAAAGTGGTTGACTCTGTACACTCTCACAACTCACGGTAGAACTATAACAGTGAAGTGTAACTATCTTCCTGTTGTGAAATTACCACGAAAAAGTAATCTTGATCCCAGTGTAGTATAACAGTGTGTGTTGCAAACAATATTCAGAGGGAGACGCTACTATTCAATCAAGACAATGTATATCGGAGTAATTCTCTACCACAAGCCAGGGAAAACTTTGCAGGTCTGATACATATACCCAGGTAAGTCTAGCAAGTTATGAACCTGGTTAGATCAGCTGCGCAGCAGATGGCTAGGGCATAGCATGTCTGGATTTACCAAAATACTCGGTTATTCATGAGCCATTGAGCCCAAAAAAGGAAGTAATCATCAACTCGGCATTGTTAAATGAAATGCTGATACACTCCTTTGAGGCAATTATATACTCAAGATTACTTGATTTCCAACAGCTCAAGGGTGGTAGCATCGACGGCTCCTGGATAACGACTGGAGGTGGCTGCAGGACGTTCAGCCATCATTCAAGCTAAGTACCTCTACAGTCCTTTAACCTGCTTGTCTCTACATGCTCCAATCCCTTACATAGAACATACACAAACGAAATCTAATTCAAACTTTCCATTAAGAAACACAAGCATTGAAGCTAAACTGAAAAGGCATTCTCTTATCACCTTCCTAAAATACACCAGCTTATTAAGCTTGAAGGCACTCAGAAATTGCATTAGCAGTTTATAGTATACCTGTACACAAATAACCCGCGGGTTATTTGTGTATCGTTCCAGCCACGGTATTGTGCCTTTCTTGTTATTTATAGTATTCCTGTGATAGAGCGTAGTGAACTTTTGCTCTCTTCCCACGAGGCAGGCTAAAAAACATGGATTCGATCTCCCAGCTAGCCACAGTTTGTTATTGATTAAATACCACTTGTTCATGGTTGCAATAATACATGTACTGCTTGTGGAGGCTAGTAAACCAAATGAGGAGTAGAATGATATTAGCTCTAAGGAATCCACACCATCGTATGTCCTCGCAACATGAAGGGGGAGAAGAAATATTTTTTTTTTTTACCCAGTTTCAATGAAATTTTTACTGTGATTTAAGTAGCATTTGAAACCTGCACACTGTGTTTGTAGTGACATTTTGCCATAAAAGATAGAAAAAATAAATAGTGCCCTATTCAATAGGGCATAAAACTCTGCCCCTTTTACAAAATTGGTAAGATGTACAATGTTCTAGTTGACACCAGATGAAAGATAAAGATCTAAATAATTATGTGACTATCTGCATTTGAGCAAAATGTTAGTAAATTGCATAATAAAAAATGTTGATATTTTTAAGGATTTTTGGGGGAAAAAATTAATGAAAACAACACGATAAAAAAGTCACAATTACCACTGAGTACAACCATCATTCCTCAAGTAACGTGCAAAAATCATGACACTCTTATAACTAGTTTTCAGAAAACGAGTATGGAAAGAATAAAAGAGAAATTACGTTTTCTGTAAAACTCTACGGTCACTACGAGCCAAATGTCAGCACACTACACTCCTCCAAATTTGTCAGCAGCCCACAGGCGACTGAGCAGCTCTCACTCTGAGTACTAATATGGAGTCCACGGAGAAGATGCCATGTAGTATATTTGGAATAAAACAATCATGAAAATATTAATTTTTGGAGTAAAAAAAAAAGCACATGAATTGCATCATGTCCTCTTGATGACAGCAAGAGCAAAAAAAAAAAAAAGTTACATTTTTGGAGAAAGATGCTTAGAAATATGATAGAAACAAGCTGATTGCATCAACATGTTGCCAGAATTGTGCACTATTTTTCGGTTAGAAAACATTGTTTTTCCATTTTTTTTCGATTTTTCGCAGGAAATCATTCCTCCCTCCCTGAAGCAAGCCTAGTTCACTAGGCTCATGTTATTTCTAGGATTGTATGATCCAGTGGTTTAGAGCATCGTGAATTTTCGCTCTCTTCCCACGAGGAAAGCTAAAACAACAGGTTTGATACCCCGGCTAGCCACAGTTTGTTAATGACTAAATATCACTTGTTCGTGGTTACAATAATATATATATATATATATATGTATATATATATATATATATATATATATATATATATATATATATATATATATATATATATATATATATACATATATATATATATATATATATATATATATATATATATATATATATATATATATATATATATATATATATATATATGTGTGTGTGTGTGTGTGTGTGTCGTGCCGAATAGGTAAAGCTTCGCCACTTATGGCGAAGCTTTTCCTCAATATATGTCTTGAATTGTGCATATATTTCTTAAAATACTCACTGTCGATATCACCACACTTTTCCAGCCAATGTCTAGACTGGTCAATAGAGTGACCCAATACTCTCTTTGCCTGTAAAATGCCTCTTTCCAACATAAAGTTTTTTTAGTCTAGTATCCATTCATTTAGGTTCATTTATATTTGATTTAATTTTTCTATATCCATTAAGCAGATTGAATGATGCTCTGGGAAATGTCGCATTGGTATCCATCACCACCATCTCTCAGTTTTCTCCCTCTTATTAATTCATCTGACGTGTTGTAGCTTACAGTAGTGAAGCTGTAACAGCAGGTGCAGAGTGATGCTCATCACGTGAGTAGGACGCGTATTGGAGGTTGTGAAAAGACCCAGATAACGGTGCGAAGATTTCTCGAGGAAATTAAGCCAGAGCATAAGTTTTAGATATACCTGCATCTCAACATTTTGGTTTGCACTATAACCCCCTGGTAGTTATGTGATAACTAGACTGAGCGATGAAGTAACATGTGACTTCTCTCTCTCTCTCTCCTATGTTGAAGGCTCTGCTGAAATGACAGATCTATCCAGGATGGGTCCAGGCGAGAGATGAGACGTCTTGCTCTGTTCTCTACTCTGTCAAGCAGTCGCAGATGAGAGGGGGGGCAGGCAAACCAAGAAAGTGGAGCATACTCAAGGTGTGAGCGTACTTGTGTCTCGTACAGGATCTTGCAACCCCTACTATCAAGCAGATGCGAGATACGGCGAAGTGCTGTAAGCTTCCTGGCTGCCTTGTTTGCAAGATTTACAACATGGTTCTTCATGGTTAGTTTGGAGTCAAATTTCACCCCAAGGATATCAACTTCTTCTCCAGGTGCCAACACCCTCCCATTCATCCTTACTACTGCACCAGCATTACCATCATGGTGCCTAGAGACGATCATCATTTGAGTTTTCTCAGGTGCAAATGTTACTTGCCATCTATTTCCCCAAGCTGATATAGCTCTCAGCTGGTGATTGATGTAGCTTAGAGCGGCTGGCATTTCTTCTCTTGGATAAGTGAATGTCAGTGTACAGTCGTCTGCATATGCATGTGATTCTGGGATGAGATGAAGAAGGTCGTTGAAGTAGACATTCCATAACAATGGACCCAGCACGCTTCCTTGTGGAACACTTGCCCCAATAGGATGCCTTGCTGATTCCGTTCCATTGAGAACTACACTTAGAGATCTACCATGAAGGTAATCACTGAGGAGACATAGCGTAGAGCCTGCAATTCCCAGTGCTTGAAGTTTTGCTAAGAGGCCCTTGTGCCACACCCGGTCGAAAGCACCAGCAATGTCCAGTGCTACCACACAGCTGACTTTGAATTCATCCAGTGACTGGTGCCACTTAGTGGAGAGGTTTAACAACAGATCAGCAGCAGATTCATCCAGTGACTGGTGCCACTTAGTGGAGAGGTTTAACAACAGATCAGCAGCAGAGTAACCTTTCCTGAAGCCATATTGACGACCACAAAGTAGTGAGTGCTAGTCAAAAAACTCTGTCATTTGTTCTGAGATTATTGTCTCAAGGATCTTACCAGTGATTGACAGGAGTGACACTGGTCTGTAGTTGCTGATTTCTGCTCTGCTCTTCTTTTTGTGAACAGGGACTACATTTGCCTCTTTCCATAGAGAGGGCCATTTACACTGTACTAGGCAGTGCTGAAAGATGCGAGTTAGAGGTGCTGCTAGCTGGTCTGCACATCTTCTCAACAATCTTGGGCTCAACTTGTCTGGGCCCACAGCCTTTTCTTGGTCAAGCGATTTAAGAAGGAAATGCACCTCTTCCTGCCTTATTGTCACCATTGACAGTTTTGACACAGTTCTTGCAGCTAGCCTAGGAGGGTCCCTTGCTGGATCAGGAACTTGCATTTTGGTAGCAAAGTGTTCAGCAAAGAGGTCCGCCTTCTCTTGACTACTAGTAGAGGTGGTCCCATCCTGTCGATTTAGAGGTGGAATAAGTTCATCAGGCAAATAACCTTGTCTGTCCTTTACCAGGGACCACCAGGTTTTGGAGCCTACCCTACCTGATGCTAGCTTTCTTTTAGTGTCCACCTCCCATTTAGCAATGGCCCACTTTTGAACATCACCCATATGCCTACAGGCTTGCGTGTATAAGTTCCTGTTATAGGTGGTAGGATGTCTCTTATACCTTCGCCATGCTTTGTACTTAGCAGTAGCAACCTCTCTACAACGAAAGCCAAACCAAGGCTGATCTGTAGGCTTCGTCACATATTGCCGGTGAGGAATGTGTTCTTGTTGTAGATTAAGGATGTGTCCAGTGAAGGCTTTCATTTGGTTGTCAACCTCCCCTTGGAGAAGAGCATTCCAATCGGTGGTGGCGAGCTCAGAGCAAAGGCCTGGCCAATTACCTCTTTCCCATAACCAGGTTGTGCGTGTGGACTCCTCACCTCGTTCTGTTGGGATCTTAAGTGTCGTAAAAACAGCCTTGTGGTCAGACGATCCAACGTAGCCGAGGTGTTGACAAGTGACTATGCCTTCTGCCAGATCACTCACTACTGGGTCAAGGGAGGAGCCAGAGATATGAGTAGGGAAATCAACAAAGTTTCGCATGCAAGAAGGTCATCAAAGTCCCTCTGTATATCAAAGTCCCTCTGTATAAGGTGCTGGTTGAGGTCACCAACAATTATAATATGTTGACAGTTGTGTTGTAGCAGAAGGGAGTCAATATTTTCCATTAGGAAGTTGATGGGGTCTGCATGTTGCCACTGAGGTCTGTACATTGCACATACTAGTGCAGAGGTACTAGTGTTTATACAGAGCTTGAAGAACATCATTTCAAGATGTGTAGGGGTGGCAACATCAATGTGCTGGGCATGAACACTTTTAGAGAAGCACACAGCAACACCTCCTCCTTGCCCTTGCCTGTCTCTTCTCATCCATGAGGTGTAGCCAGCAATTCTTGCAAAATTTTCTGGAGTCCTGTCATCCAAAAATGTTTCAACAACAGCTATCATGTCGGGACGTCGAGTGTTCACAAAACTATGTGTGAGCTCTCCAACATTAGTAATGAAACCTCTAATGTTGGTCGACAGAATGCTGATAGACTGGCTCCTCATGATGAAGTGGTCAGCTTGAGGTGGTGGGTGTGTAGGGAATGTAAGGTGCCTGCCCTTGAGAGAGGTAGGGTACTGAGGCAGCTGCAGGGATGTAGGTCTGTGGTCTTGTATAAGGCACAATCCCACCTGCTGGGCTGGGATAGGAGTAGCTAAGTGGGTGACGTGTGAGAGTGTTCACCAATTCAGAGATCCTGCTGGTTTGTTCTGAGAACAGGTCTCTAAACAGGTGGCCCTGTCTGTCAAGTTCCTTTTTCTTCCGACACTGGTCCTCCTGATGTCCTTTCTTGTAGCAGTAATTACACCTGGTATCTCGCAGGCAGTTGTTGGCAGTGTGCCCCTTCCGGTGACAGCGAGAGCACAGCCTAGATGCCTGGGAGGGTGGACTAGGATTTGTTGCCCCTCCTGTGTTTTGCAGATTTGTCCTCAGATTCTGCCGCTGGAACTGTGTTAGTGGAGGGTGAGACGGCTGTAGATATCTTCCTCCTCCACGTCCTCTTCCACGTCCTCTGCCCCGTCCTCTACCAGTTCTGACAGATGTGTCCCTGCTGTTCGTACTTTGGCGCAGTAGGTGATCAGGTGCAGTGATAGTTCCCTGATCATTAACTGCACCAATCTCTGGTGGAGAAACTCCTGGCTCAGAACTTGCTGATGAAGCACTGCTACCAGATTCTGGAATAGTGTCGGCAGGTGTGCTGACAGGTGTAGGATCAGAGATGGTATGTGCACTGTCAAGTGGACTGGCAGTGGCTGAAGCAGAGATGTCAGGTGTAGGAGAATTAACAGATCCAAGGCTTCCCTCGTTGCTGGGAAGAGGATTTGTTCCCTCTGTGGTGGTCAGAGGAATTGTGTTAGAATTCCCAAAGGTAATGTTTTGAACTGTCTCTCTGTCTCTCTCTCTCTCTCTCTCTGTCTCTATTTCTCTCTCTCTCTCTCTCTCTCTCTCTCTCTCTCTCTCTCTCTCTCTCTCTCTCTCTCTCTCTCTCTCTCTCTCTCTCTCTCTCTCCTTACTGGGCGTAACACAAACTGCTGCGACCACCGATGTACATCACCGTAATACATAGATTTTGTGGTTGGTTTGGTGGATTGGCATAATAATAAGAGAACTTTAGATTTATTAGATAAATGGTACACAGCGAGTTTGGTTGCTATTCCCACACCAAGGTCATACGCCGGCGAGAGTGAGAGGAAGGTACGTCCAGCTTGTCCTACTCTGTCCACTTAGTGAGAGAGATACCAGGTACACTTAACTGAGCGTTAGGTCTCAACTAAATCCATTAGGTGGCAGCATAGGGTCTGTAGCGGAGAAGCGCAAAATAAGAATGACTGAATACTGAGCTGACAATCACTGAGGCAAATAATGTGGTTCTTCCTTGTACTTGTTTTACCTTTAATCTGTAATGTCACTAACACCAGTTCCAAGAGAAACACTCTGCTGTCTCAGCTTTCTATCCTTGTTACAAAAGGTATGGACCACGTATCTAGTTTGTGAGTTCTCAACAATTAGGATAGCCATACCTGTATTATTATCTTCGTTGACACCTGAAGTACATTCTACCAAAAGTACAGAGATGCAATTTCCCTCCTTGAAGCCTGCTTTTTTCACTTTCCATAATTTTAGGCTTTTCCCATTACTACAGACCACGAAATTTTTATTTTCTATTTTCTATCTTGAAAAACAAAACGTCTTTCTATAATACCTTGATCTCTGATTCTAAAACGCTACACAGCAACCCTCGGTAACACTATAACACTCCACACTAATTCCCCAAGAGCAGCTGAAGGAAGGTAGCGTGACCTCTCGTGACCACTCACCTCAGTGAACGGGATTTATGGATCAGAAATCCTGTCGTATGAACCTGCTAGACTTATATGACAGAGTCACAGAGCCAAAACAAAAGACAGGAACTGCATCCTGAACTTCAAGGAAGTATTCAGTTGATACATTCAGTACCACACTAGAGATTAGTGCAAAAAAGAAGAACCGGAATGGGTTAAATTCTTATGCAGTGGATCAGAATGTCTGCAACACAGAAGGCAGAAAATAGCAATAAGGGAGGAAACACGAGAATAAAAATGCAAGAAGCGGTATTAATACCACCACTGTTCGTAATATATGTCAACGATTTAGTAGCACGGACCGAGTCTTACAACGTATCACTATCGAATCAACGTATCGCTTACAGAGTTCACTTTAAAAAAAATGGCAATGGTACGGACTGGAGGTGGAAGTAGAGCAGATACAGAGCCCGTTATAAACTGAGAAAATATGTAAATATTAGGAAAATGAAAAGATTTGAAGGTAAGCATAACACCAACCATATTACAAGAGTTACACAAAATTCACGTAACGTCAACGGCATACGCAAGACAAGGAAACCTCGAATAGCATTCAGTAACTTAAATAATCTTTTGAGACTTTATACACATCGTATGTTTGGAATACGCAGCCATAGCAAGGAGCCCACACATTCCCAAGTACTTGCAGAAACACGAAAAGATTCAAAGGTTTGCAACTTGACAAACGCCAGAAGTGAAAGAATTGCACTACGTAGAGAAAATGAAAGACTTAGGATCTTAGCAGAGAGAAGGACTATAGGAGACATGATAACTGTATAAAAAAGCTTTAGGGAAATAATAGGACAGAGAAGGAGAGATTATTTGAATTAATAGGACCAGAATCAATGGAACACATGTGTAAGCTGAAGTCAATGATGACTCATAGAGACGAGATTCTGATCGAAGTAGACTTAGACTTGGCAAACACAGTTCGGTGAGTGCAGCTCCATTAGTATAAGGAAGCACGCACACAGACACACACACACACACACAGTGGGAGCCTGTGACGAGCGGGGTTCCACAGGGGTCAGTTCTACGACCGGTGCTGTTTCTGATATATATGTGAACGACATGACAGAAGGCATTGACTCAGAAATGTTCCTGTTTGCAGATGATGTGAAGCTGATGAGAAGAATTCAATCAGACGACGACCAAGAAGATCTACAAATGAGTCTGGACAGGCTGTATGGCTGGTCCAGAAACTGGCTCCTGGGGTTCAACCCCACCAAGTGCAAAGACATGAAGATTGGGGAAGGGCAAAGAAGACCGCGGACGGAGTACAGTCTAGAGAGTGAAAGACTACAAACTTCACTCCAGGAAAAGGATCTTGGGGTGAGTATAACACCAGGCACATCTCCTGAAGCGCACATCAACCAAATAACTGCTGCAGCATACGGACGCCTAACAAACCTAAGAATAGTATAACGACATCTCAATAAGGAATCGTTCAGAACCCTGTGCAGCTTGTACGTTAGGCCTATATTGAAGTATGCAGCACCAGTTTGGGACCCACACCTAGCCAAACACATAAGGAAATTAAAGAAACTCCATAGGTTTGCAACAAGACTAGTCCCAGAGTCAAGGAGCATGTCCTACGAGGAGATGTTAAGGGAAATCGACCTGACGACACTGGAGGACAGGAGAGATAGGGAGCATATGATAACGATATATAAAATACTGAGGGGAATCGACAAGATGGACAGAGACAGGATGTTCCAGAGATGGGATACAGCAACAAGGGGTCACGGTCGGAAGTCGAAGACTCAGATGAATCACAGGGCTGTTAGGAAGTATTTCTTCAGTCACAGAGTTGTCAGGAAGTGGAATAGTATGGGAAGTGATGTAGTGGAGGCAGGATCCATACATAGCTTAAAGAAGAGGCATGATAAAGCTCGTGGAGCAGGAAGAGTGGCTAAGTAGCGACCAGTAAGGAGGCGGGGCCAGGAGCTGTGAATCAACCCCTGCAACCACAACTAGGTGAGTACAACTAGGTGAGTACACACAAACACAAATACACTCACACACACACACACACACACACACACACACACACACACACACACACACACACACACACACACACACACACACACACACACACACACACACTGGCTGCAGTGGCCAGAAGAGCTCATGCATGCAGGGCAATGCTCCTGATCATGGGTGACTTTAACCACAAGGAAATCGATTGGGAGAACTTGGAGCCACATGGGGACCAAGATACATGGAGTGCTAAGATGATGGAGGTGGTACTGGAAAACTTCATGTACCAACACGTAAGGGACACTACAAGAGAGAGAGGAGAGGATGAACCAGCAAGACTGGACCTAGTATTCACCTTGAGTAGTGCAGATATTGAGGACATCACATATGAAAGACCCCTTGGGGCCAGCGATCATGTGGTTTTAAGCTTCGAATACACAGTAGAGCTGTTAGGTAAGACACATATGCAACAGTTAGACAACTTTATTCCGAAACGTTTCGCCTACACAGTAGGCTTCTTCAGTCGAATACAGAAAGTAGGCAGGAACAGTAGAGATGAGAAGACGATGTAATCAGTCCATCACCCTTGAAGTCGTAGAATTTGAGGTTGTCAGTCCCTCGGCCTGGAGAAGTTCAGTTCCATAGTCAGGAACTATCTGAAGATCAAGCGACAGTGCGGAGACTTAAATACTGTCGGAAGGAGAGGTGCAGAGTAGTAGTAGTAGTAGTGAGAATGTAGCCACTGAGAGGTCATGTTCCTCTCAGATCCAACACTTATCACTTGAAAAGCTTGTCCAAGGTGTTTTCAGATAGTTCCTGACTATGGAACTGAACTTCTCCAGGCCGAGGGACTGACAACCTCAAATTCTACGACTTCAAGGGTGATGGACTGATTACATCGTCTTCACATCTCTACTGTTCCTGCCTACTTTCTGTATTCGACTGAAGAAGCCTACTGTGTAGGCGAAACGTTTCGGAATAAAGTTGTCTAACTGTTGCATATGTGTCTTACCTAACAACCTGTCGGTATTGTATACCATTTTGATATACAGTAGAGCTACAAGTGGAGGTGGAAGCAGGAAGGCCAGGATGAATGAAGCCATACTACAAGAAAGGGGACTACATGGGAATGAGGAACTTCATGAACGGGGTTCAGTGGGACAGAGAACTGGCAGGGAAGCCAGTTAATGAGATGATGGAATATGTAGCAACAATGTGCAAGGAGGCTGAGGAGAGGTTTGTACCCAAGGGTAACAGGAATAATGAAAAAGCCAGGATGAGCCCATGGTTCACCCAAAGGTGCAGGGAGGCATAAACCAAGTGTGCTAGGGAATGGAAGAAGTATAGAAGGCAAAGGACCCAGGAGAATAAGGAGAGCAGTCGTAGAGCCAGAAATGAATATGCACAGATAAGAAGGGAGGCCCAACGACAATATGAAAACGACATAGCAGCGAAAGCCAAATCTGACCCGAAGCTGTTATACACCCACATCAGGAGGAACAACAGTCAAGGACCAGGTAATCAGGCTCAGAAAGGAAGGAGGAGAGACAACAAGAAATGACCGTGAAGTATGTGAGGAACTCAACAAGAGATTCAAAGAAGTGTTCACAGAGGAGACAGAAGGGGCTCCAGAAAGACGGAGAGGTGGGGTACACCACCAAGTGCTGGACACAGTACACACAACCGAGGAAGAAGTGAAGAGGCTTCTGAGTGAGCTAGATACCTCAAGGGCAATGGGGTCAGATAACATCTCTCCATGGGTCCTGAGAAAGGGAGCAGAGGCACTATGTGTACCCCTAACAACAATATTCAATACATCTATCGAAACAGCGAGATTGCCTTAGGCATGGAAGACAGCAAATGTAGCCCCAATCTTTAAAAAAGGAGAGAGACATGAAGCACTAAACTACAGACCAGTGTCACTGACATGTATAGTATGCAAAGTCATGGAGAAGATTATCAGGAGAAGAGTGGTGGAACACCTAGAAAGGAATGATCTCATCAACAGCAGCCAACATGGTTTCAGGGGCGGGAAATCCAGCACCACAAACCTACTAGAGTTCTATGACATGGTAACAGCAGTAAGACAAGAGAGGGGTGGGTGGATTGCATTTTTTTGGACTGCAAGAAGACGTTTGACACAGTTCCACACAAGAGATTAGTGCAAAAACTGGAGAACAAAGCAGGGATGACAGGGAAGGCACTACAGTGGATCAGGGAATACTTGTCAGGAAGACAGCATCGAGTCATGGTATGTGGCGAGGTGTCAGAGTGGGCACCTGTGACCAGCTGGGTCCCATCGGGATCAGTAATAGGACCAGTGCTGTTTCTGGTATTTGTGAACGATATGACGGAAGGAATAGACACCGAAGTGTCCCTGTTTGCAGATGACGTGAAGTTGATGAGAAGAATTCACTCGATCGAAGACCAGGCAGAACTACAAAGGGATCTGGACAGGCTGCAGACTTGGTCCAGCAATTGGCTCCTGGAGTTCAATCCCACCAAGTGCAAAGTCATGAAAATTGGGGAAGGGCAAAGAAGACCGCAGACGGAGTACAGCCTAGGGGGCCATAGACTAAAACCTCGCTCAAGGAAAAAGATCTTGGGGTGAGTATAACACCAGGCACATCTCCTGAAGAGCACATCAACCAAATAACTGCTGCAGCATATGGGTGCCTAGTAAACCTCAGAACAGCATTCCGACATCTTAATAAAGAATAGTTCAGGACCCTGTACACCGTGTATGTTAGGCCCATATTGGAGTATGCGGCACCAGTTTGGAACCCACACCTAGCCAAGCACGTGAAGAAACTAGAGAAAGTGCAAAGGTTTGCAGCAAGGCTAGTCTAAGAGCTAAGAGGTATGTCCTACGAGGAGAGGTTAAGGGAAATCAACCTGACGACACTGGAGAACAGGAGAGATAGGAGAGACATGATAACGACATACAAAATACTGAGAGGAATTGACAAGGTGGACAAACGCAGGATGTTCCAGAGATGGGACACAGCAACAAGGGGACACAGTTGGAAGCTGAAGACACAGATGAATCACAGGGATGTTAGGAAGTATTTCTTCAGCCACAGAGTAGTCAGGAAGTGGAACAGATTGGGAAGCGATGTAGTGGAGGCAGAATCCATACATAGCTTTAAGCAGAGGTATGATAAAGCTCACAGTTCACGGAGAGTGACCTAGTAGCGACCAGTGAAGAGGCAGGGCCAGGAGCTAGGACTCGACCCCTGCAACCTCAACTAGGTGAGTACACACACACACACACACACACACACACACACACACACACACACACACACACATACACACACACACACACACACACACACCCACACACACACACGCACACACACACACACACACACACACACACACACACACACACACACACACACACACAGACACACACACACACACACAGAGTAGGGACACAGCGTGCGCGAATAACGCCTTCCATGCTCTGCGATCATAAGTGTTTTTGAGGGCTACCCAAGTGTACCATAGTGCTGCTAAGTGTGTTAGGGTAGTGAACAATTCCTTGAAGCGATTTACAATCTGTCTGAGCCACAATATTGTAAGTGATCTAGAAAGTAAAGCGTGGTGGCGCATCCAGAGCGGGCATGGCTCAGGCGACGTTGCCACGTGTCACCCAAGAAAGATAATAAAGTGAAACAATCGTGTGACCAGTGAAAGAAATACAGTGAATAGGGTACATTATATAACGAGAAGAAATTGAGGTGGATCTACGCCAGGACACTCTACAGGCTGCTACAGCTGCATTGCAAGTACTGTATTCACCTCCTATGCATTGTTGTTTTGGATTTGGGTCTCGGGTTCCAATTAACCGCCAAGCTGATTGTGAATGGTCCAACTCTTCTAGCACGATAAAGAATAGGCACTCAAGTACTCAATAAGGAATAACAATTGGTAATCTATGGAACAAGGCGAGTAATGTACTATAAGCCGAGGTAGTGGGAAAAGCACAAATGGCAGCATTGTAAGTAGGTGTGGGTCAAGTCACAGGAGGGGTGGGGTCAGGTCACAGGAGGTTGTGGTCAGGTAAAGGGACCACTGAGACTCCACATGACACTCCAACGCACAATTCCACCTACTTTTCAGACACTTAATAAACCCATAAACCCACACATAATTCCACACACACACACACACACACACACACACACACACACACACACACACACACACACACACACACACACACACACACAAACACACATGCACACACACACACACACACACACACACACACACACACACACACACACACACACACACACACACACACACACACCCTCCCACCCACCCACATATACAGACTCACACATACACTCCCCCCCCCTCCCCCAACAACCTCTCACTCCTTCCCCTAATCCCCCCACTCTCTCTTTCACCCTTCTCCTCCCCACCTCTCCCTCTTGCCCTCCTCACTCTCCCATTCTCCCCCTTGCTTCTCCCTCCTTCTCACTCCCCATATTCCCCCCTAAATCCCCTTCCCCACCCCTCTCCCAGATAGCCACTGTCGAGAGTTCCTCCTCTACCTTCCCCCCCACACTCGGACAAACACACTACTAACCTAACACACAGAATTACATAAGTTTTCCATTCTGAGACAATCAAAAAAAAAAAAAATGGGTTGCCGGAGAGCAGGAAGGAAGACCAAGGGACAGGAAGATGAATCTGCAAAGGAAGATTTGGCAGCAGAGCTCACAAAATGGGAACAAGAATGGGAAAAGAAACTAGATGAACTTAGCATGAGAATGGAAGAGAGGATTGATATGGTAAGCAAGAAGTGAGAGATGCAAGTCATAGCAGCAGAGGTTAGGATACAGAGATTAGAAGAGGAACTGAAAAATCTGAAACAGCCTAAAGAACTAAAGAACATTTTGGGAATGACATCAGAGACTGCTACCTCAGTCACAAATAAGGGGACTGTAGGGAAAGAAGGAGCAAAACTGCATGTAGAAGCTCTATCAGAGGGGACTGTAGTAAATGAAAGAGCTAAGCTATATGTGGAGGCCCTAACAGACCACAGCAGAGCCCAGGGAAAGCCGAGAAGGGAAAACGACAGGCCACTGAGCCAAAGTACAATAGATAGTGAAACTGATGAAAGGAAAGCTGCAATGGAGGTAAATAAATTGAATGAGTGGATACATAAGGATATGCAGTGGGAAAATGAAAGGGAGAGGTCAGTCTTTGTGTATGGGCTCCAGGAAGTTGAAGGGGAAACATATGAAGCAAGAAAACAAGGGGAAAAAAAGCAAATTGAAAGCATCATAAAAGCAATAGGAGAAGATGACATGACCCAGCTGGAAAATTTTCGGAGAATAGGGGGGGTTTGCAAGAAGAAGAACCCGGCCAATGAAAGTGACTTTCAAGGCAGAATCGACTCGGAACAGGATCCTGCAGGAGAAAGCAAGATTAAGGGACATGCTGGCGTACAAGAAGGTGTATCTCAACTGCGACAGAACCGAAGAAGGCAGAAACTGAGAGAGATGGAACAAAGGTGAAATGAGGAAAGAGAGGGGATGGAGGAGACAGACAGGAGATCCCAGACCCAGGAAGAAGATCAAATACAGCCTCCCTCATAACTTACTATAGAAGCCCCCCAACCAGGTCAACCCCAGTGCAACCAAACATTCTAAACCAAAACACCCATGCCATATCCAATGCCCCCACCCATTGCATTACATACTCCACCCCCACAGCAACCACCCATAGTTCCCTATCAGGTCTCCCACTTCCCCAACCCCAATATACCCCCCAGACCACAGTCTTAGAAAAGAAGTTGAAGGTGGAGTATACAAATGCAGATGGTATAACAAGTAAGTATGAGGAGTGGCATGAAAGAATCAAGGGGACATCCCCAGACATAATAGCACTCACAGAAACAAAACTCACCAGAATGATAACAGATGCAATCTTTCCACCCGGATATCAAATCCTCAGGAAAGACAGAGGGAGGAGAGGGGGAGGTGGAGTTGCACTGCTCATTAAAAACCAGTGGAGTTTAAAGAAAATGGAAGGAATGGATGGCACGGGCGAAAGGGACTACTTAGTAGGAACAATCCAGTCTGAGGGACATAAGGTGATAATTGCAGTAATGTACAACCCACCACAGAACTGTTGGAGGCCAAGAGAAGAATATGATGAGAGCAACAGAGCAATGGTCGTCACACTAGCCGAGGTGGCCAGAAGAGCACACATGAGGGGAGCAAAGTTACTAGTTATGGGTGATTTCAATCACAAGGAGATTGACTGGGAAAACCTGGAGCCCCATGGGGTCCCGAAACATGGAGAGCCAAGATGATGGATGTGGTTCTGGAAAGCCTCATGCATCAACATGTTAGAGACACCACCAGAGAGAAAGGTGAGGATGATCAAGCAACGCTGGACCTTGTATTCACCTTGAGTAGTTCGGACATCGAGGATATCATGTATGAATGGCCCATAGGAGCTAGTGATCATGTGGTTCTGTGCTTTGACTACATAGTTGAGCTTCAAGTGGAGAGAGTAGCAGGAATAGGATGGGAAAAACCGAACTACAAAACGGGGAACTACTCAGGCATGAGGAACTTTCTGCAAGACATTCAGCGGGAGAGGGAACTGACAGGAAAACCAGTACAAGAAATGATGGACTATGTAGCAACAAAATGCAAGGAGGCAGAGGAGAGGTTTGTTCCCAAGGGAAACAGAAACAATGGGAAGAACAGAACGAGTCCTTGGTTCACCCAAAGGTGTAGGGAGGCAAAAACTAGGTGTACTAGAGAATGGAAAAGGTAAAGAAGACAGAGAACTCATGAAAATAAAGAGATTAGCCGAAGAGCCAGAAACGAATATTCACAGATAAGAAGGGAGGCTCAGCGACAATATGAAAATGATATAGCATCGAAAGTCAAGTCTCACCCAAAGCTGTTGTATAGCCACATCAGGAGGAAAACAACAGTCAAGGACCAGGTAATCAGACTGAGGGAGGGTGATGGGGAGTTCACAAGAAATGACCGAGAGGTATGTGAGGAGCTCAACACTAGATTTAAAGAAGTATTTACAGTGGAAACCATTAGGACTCCAGGAAATCAGAACAGGGGTGAACACCAACAAGTGCTGGATGAGGTACACATAACCAAGGAGGAGGTGAAGAAGCTGCTATGTGAACTTGACACCTCAAAGGCAGTGGGACCAGACAACATCTCTCCGTGGGTCCCAAGAGAGGGAGCAGAGATGCTGTGTGTGCCATTAACAAAGATCTTCAACACATCCATTGAAACTGGGCAACTCCCTAAGGTACTGAAGATGGCATATGTAGTCCAAATTTATAAAAAGGGAGACAGACATGGGGCATTAAACTACAAACCTGTATAACTAACGTGTATAGTATGCAAAGTCATGGAGATCATCAGAGGAGAGTGGTGGAGCACCTGGAAAGAAACAAGTGTATAATTGACAACCAGCACAGTTTCAGGGAAGGAAAATCCTGTGTAACAAACCTACTGGAGTTTTATGACAAGGTGACAGAAGTAAGACAAGAGAGAGAGGGGTGGATTGACTGCATTTTTTTTAGACTGCAAGAAGGCCTTCGACACAGTTCCTCACAAGAGGTTACTGCAAAAGCTAGAGGATCAGGCATGCATAACAGGAAAGGCACTGCAATGGATCAGGGAATACCTGACACGGAGGCAACAGCGAGTCATGGTACGTGACGAGGTGTCAAAGTGGCCGCCTGTGACAAGTGGGGTTCCACAGGGGTCAGTCCTAGGACCTGTGCTGTTTTTGGTATATGTGAATTACATAACAGAAGGGATAGACTCAGAAGTGTCCTTGTTTGCGGATGACGTGAAGTTAATGAGAAGAATTAAATCGGATGAGGATCAGGCAGGACTACAAAGAGACCTGGACAGGCTACAAGCCTGGTTCAGCAACTGGCTCCTTGAGTTTAACCCTGCCAAATGCAAAGTCATGAAGATTGGGGAAGGGCAAAGAAGACCACAGACACAATATAGTCTAGATGGCCAAAGACTGCAAACCTCACTCAAGGAAAAAGATCTGGGGGTGAGTATAACACCGAGCATATCTCCTGAGGCGCACATCAATCAGATAACTGCTGCAGCATACGGGGGTCTGGCAAACCTACGGATAGCATTCCGATACCTCAGTAAGGAATCGTTCAAGACTTTGTATACCATTTACGTCAGGCCCATACTGGAGTATGCAGCACCAGTTTGGAACCCACACCTGGTCAAGCACGTCAAGAAATTAGAGAAAGTACAAAGGTTTGCAACAAGACTAGTCCCAGAGCTAAGGGGATTGTCCTACGAAGAATGGTTGAGGGAAATCGGCCTGACGACACTGGAGGACAGGAGGGTCAGGGGAGACATGATAACGACATATAAAATACTGAGCAGAATAGACAAGGTGGACAAATACGGGATGTACCAGAGATGGGACACAGAAACGAGAGGTCACAATTGGAAGTTGAAGACTCAGATGAATCAAAGGGATGTTAGGAAGTATTTCTTCAGTCATAGAGTAGTCAGGCCGTGGAATAGCCTAGAAAGTGACGTAGTGGAGGCGGGAACCATACATAGTTTTAAGGCGAGGTATGATAAAGCTCATGGAGCAGGGAGAGAGAGGACCTAGTAGCAATCAGTGAAGAGGCGGGGCCAGGAGCTATGAATCGACCCCTGCAACCACAAATAGGCGAGTACAAATAGGTGAGTACACAGACACACACACACACACACACTCTTACACACACACACACACACAGACACACACACACACACACACAGACACACACACACACACACACACACACACACACACACACACACACACACACGCAATATGAATACAGACAGTGACTCAGGCAGAGACGGTTGGTAGTGAGTCAACTACTGGTACAATGGTTACTGGTAACTGGTTACCACTACTGAGATATACAATGGGTAGTAGTTGTTGTGTATGAAGGGGTAGTAGTAGTTGTATATGTAGGGTAGAAGTGTCTGTGTATAAGGAGTAGTAGTGGTTGTGTATGAGAGGTGGTAGTGGTTAGGCATGAGGGGTAGTAGTGGTTGTATATGAGGGGTGATAGTGGTCGAATTTGGGTAATAGTGTTGGTGGTGGTGGTAGATGAGCACAGTTGAGGTGCACAGAAAGTAGTTGGGTCATAATACAGGATTACATGAAGTGATATATATATATAATAACATTATTACAGCCAGTCAAAACATGTGGTTCACTGAGGCTCAACGTCACATGTCCACCACGCACATTAGCACATGCCACATGTGCAGCACGCACATTAGCACATGCCACATGTGCAGCACGCACATTAGCACATGCCACATGTGCAGCACGCACATTAGCACATGCCACATGTGCAGCACGCACATTAGCACATGCCACATGTGCAGCACGCACATTAGTACATGCCACATGTGCAGCACGCACATTAGCACATGCCACATATGCAGCACGCACATTAGCACATGCCACATGTGCAGCACGCACATTAGCACATGCCACATGTGCAGCACGCAAATTAACACAAATCACATGTGCAACATGCACATTAACACTAGTCATGTGTAACACATATTAATTAGCACAGATAAAAAGTCTATGTGGAGGATGCCATGACGCGTCTACAAACATAATAAAACACACGCCCAGTTCAGTGAATATTTACACACTATATTTAGCAATCAGTGGAGTCTTTAATGAACCTCTTTAAAGAGTGAAGGACACTGTATAACCAGAGGTTTGCTTTATTATGCGGAGTGGGTATTTTACTACACACTGTAATATATTATTAATAAGTTCATTTAGACATCACCTCTTAAAGCTATTCTTAACATTTTTTTTTAAAGTTTGATAAACGAGAAACAGAAAAAAATGTAACTCTTTCTAAACAAATTCATTGACATAAATCAATGCTTTTTTGATCGCCTGAAGATGCTTTTCAAGCTCCCTGGCTGATAACAAACACCGGGTACAAAATAAGACGTCAAATTACTTGTTATTAATATTGGTACTTGCTGCTGTATGAACCAGTGACATACTGGTTCATACAGCACTGAGTGTAAATAGTACGAGTATTAATATGAAAAACATTAACTTTTTGTTAGACTGAGGCTTCGGTACAAATAGCTGCTGTGAATTACTGTCAACAGCGACCGTCTAAACGAACCATGGGAGAAAATTTCTTTTAGATCTCCAACTATAAACATTAGCAGCTCCTTTCATTGTGACAGCGTTTCACTCTATGTATAGCTGCATCATTGTATTTACGTATGTCAGTAATGTCAGCAAGAAAGACCTTCTACAGTACTGAACCTAAGGAAGTGATAGCCAGTAAAAATATACTAGGTTTACCATATAATGAGAATCTGGTTTGCCTACGTCAGGCATTAAAAAGGATAAATATAAACCTTACTTTCAAAAACACAGGGACCGTGAAACAAAGACTGATTAATAACACACCCTCCAACAAAGTTGGTGGGGTTTACAAGGTCCCATGTACTCAGTGTCCTCTCTCATGTATTGGTCAAACAGGTAAATTTCTGGTAACCAGAATAGGCCAGCCTAAATACTCAGTCAGGACAGGGCAGGAGTCGAACACTATCTTTAACCACATTAGTTCGTGTAATCACCCACCGGAGAGGGATGCTGCTCAGATTATAGTACCAAACAGTTTTGTCGTGGAAAGAAATGTAATTGAATCTTCCCTCTTGAAACATGAAAGGAACACAGTTTATAACTCAAAGTATGGGCTATACAAGCTCGATAGCTATTTAGTAGAGTCCATTGTACACAATCGTAAACAACAATACTATACAGAATCACAGGATTGGTCCTTATGCCAGGTAGGTTGATGGATTGGTGACGCCCAACCTGTGTTTACTTACCAGAACTTCATACCATGTCAGTTTTCAATGGTTATATAACGCATTTAGCTGTAGTGTACCATACAGTGATAAGCACACAAGATTACGAGATAACATAAAAACAGGTTAAAGGGTATTAGTAGAAATTAGAAATTTAGATCACAGAAATATTTTCAGAAAGGCATAGAAGATTCCCAAGTCAGGAATTTTAACCGACACAGAAGAACAGTAAACAATATTTAGGAAGAGATACTTCTGGTACCTCGACAGAACATTCGAGTACCCCAGAGCAGGACATTTAAATGGGCAAAGAGCACATTCTATTCCTTTCTTTTATTATTTAAAAAGGCTACATAGAATAATAGCAATCCATGTGTATAGTAGCCAACAAGAAACGTATATTCTCAAACAATATGACCGATTATAAATGACTAGAAAAGCATGGGGCTGGCTATTACATCTTATAATTTCATACTTGACATCTCAGAAACTCTCCTACCCCATATGGGGAGTAGGATGCACTGAGAAGTGTGATAGTATTTGAGCTAAAGATTTCCGTCGACCATGGCTTGTCTTGCATATACATATAAATGATTGCAAACAATCGCAGACAGGAGATTTTAACTATGCAAGACAAGCCACAGAGGGGTGGAAATCTGTAGCTCAAATACTTTTCACACTTCTCAGTGCATCATCAGGAACTGTGCAACGTTGCAAAAGAGCAACTAGAGCAACCTTTCTACCCCATATATATATATATATATATATATATATATATATATATATATATATATATATATATATATATATATATATATATATATATATATATATATATATATATATATATATATATGTCGTGCCGAATAGGCAGAACTTGCGATCTTCGCTTAAATAGCAACGCTCATCTTGCCATATAGGACAAGCGAAAATTTGTGTATGCAATAATTTCGCCAAAATCATTCTGAACCTATCGAAAAAAATTTATTTCACTGTGTTTGCTTAGTATTAAATTACTGTAAACAAATCTAAAATATATTTAGTTGGGTTAGGTTAAAATAAATTGTTCTTGTTATAATAATATTAGGTAAGTTTTCTAAGATTCTTTTGGTACAAAATTACAAATTTTTACTTTAACATTAATGAAAAAAATATATTTAAACATATAAGAGAAAATTTTAAAAAGGACTTAATTTTAAAAGAGTTCTTGCTAATTGACCAGTTTTACATATTCGGCACGACATATATATATATATATATATATATATATATATATATATATATATATATATATATATATATATATATATATATATATATATATGTCGTGCCGAATAGGCAGAACTTGCGATCTAAATAGCCAACGCTCATCTTGCCATATAGGAAAAGTGAAAATTTGTGTATGCAATAATTTCGCCAAAATCATTCTGAACCTAACGAAAAAAAATATATTTCACTGAGTTTGTTTAGTATTAAATTACTGTTAACAAATCTAAAATATATTTAGTTGGGTTAGGCTAAAATAAATTGTTCTTGTCATAATAAGGTTAGGTAGGTTTTCTAAGATTCTTTTGGTGCAAAATTAAAAATTTTTACACCAACATAAATGAAAAAAATATATCTTTAAATGTATAAAAGAAAATTTTAGAAAAAACTTAATTTTAAATGAGTTCTTGCTAATTGACCAGTTTTACATATTCGGCACGACATGTATATATATATATATATATATATATATATATATATATATATATATATATATATATATATATATATATATATATATATATATATATATATATATATATATATATATACATATATATATATATATATATATATATATATATATATATATATATATATATATATATATATATATATATATATATACATATATATATATATATATATACATATATATATATATATATATATATATATATATATATATATATATATATATATATATATATATATATATATATATATATATATATATATATATATATATATGAAAGAGGGGAAGGTACCTAGGGATTATCGGAGAGCATGTATAGTCCCTTTATATAAAGGGAAGGGGGACAAAAGAGATTGTAAAAATTATAGAGGAATAAGTTTACTGAGTATACCAGGAAAAGTATACTTTAGGGTTATAATTGAAAGAATTAGAGGTAAGACAGAATGTAGGATTGCGGATGAGCAAGGAGGCTTCAGAGTGGGTAGGGGATGTGTAGATCAAGTGTTTACATTGAAGCATTTATGTGAACAGTAATTAGATAAAGGTAGGGAAGTTTTTATTGCATTTATGGATTTAGAAAAGGCATATGATAGAGTGGATAGAGGAGCA
>NC_091325.1:27178724-27316224 GCF_038502225.1 Cherax quadricarinatus | reverse complement strand
GGCAGAACTTGCGATCTTGGCTTAAATAGCAACGCTCATCTTGCCATATAGGACAAGGGAAAATTTGTGTATGCAATAATTTCGCCAAAATCCTTCTGAACCTAACGAGAAAAATATATTCCATTGTGTTTGTTTAGTATTAAATTATTGTAAACAAATCTAAAATATATATAGTTGGGTTAGGCTAAAATAAATTGTTCTTGTTATAATAAGGTTAGGTAAGTTTTCTAAGATTCTTTTGGTGCAAAATTAAAAATTTTTACATTAACATTAGTGAAAAAAATATATCTTTAAACGTATAAGAGAAAATTTTAGAAAGGACTAAAATTTTAAATGAGTTCTTGCTAATTGACCAGTTTTACATATTCGGCACGACATATATATATATATATATATATATATATATATATATATATATATATAATATATATATATATATATATATATATATATATATATATATATATATATATATATATATATATATATATATATATATATATATATATATACTCGTGGCACTGGTATGTCAAGGATTAATTTCAGCCTCATCCTGTTTGAATACCCGCCTCAATAAGCAGTCTATATATCAATGAAATCACGAAACTACTGATTTTTAATCATTTACCAAACTGCGGCAGGCCAGGTTCAGGCGGGTATTCAAACAGGATGAGGCTGAAATTAATCCTTGAGATACCGCCGCCATGAGTGTCCTCGGGCCAAGGCAAAACACACATAGCTACGTGCTATGTGCTCGGTTCTTGTAGGATCATTGGCGTAGTGGTAAGATATTACATTGTTCTGTCTCTGGAGACGGTACAAGGTTCGTAGGGTCGAGTCCTGGCCTGCCGCAGTTTGGTAAATGATTTAAAATCACTTGTTTCGTGATATATATATATATATATATATATATATATATATATATATATATATATATATATATATATATATATATATATATATATATATATGTATATATATATATATATATATATATATATATATATATATATATATATATATATATACATATATATATATATATATATATATATATATATCTATATATATATATATATATATATATATATATATATATATATATATTTATATACATATATATATGTATATATATATATATATATACATATATACATACATAATTTTAAATGAGTTCTTGCTAATTGTCGAATTTTACCTACTCGGTACGACATATATATATATATATATATATATATATATATATATATATATATATATATATATATATATATATATATATATATATATATATATATATATATATATATATATATATATATATAGGGGTGTAAATGTTGCAGTTTAAAAACTGTAGTGTAAAGCACCCTTCTGGCAAGACAGTGATGGAGTGAGTGATGGTGAAAGTTTTTCTTTTTCGCGCCACCCTGCCTTGGTGTGAATCGGCAAGTGTGATAATAATAATAAAATATATATATAATTATAATATATATGTACTTATATATATATATATATATATATATATATATATATATATATATATATATATATATATATATATATATATATATATATATATATATATATATGTCGTGCCGAATAGGCAGAACTTGCCATCTTGGCTTAAATAGCAACGCTCATTTTGCTATATATATATATATATATATATATATATATATATATATATATATATATATATGTATATATATATATATATAATTGTGTCCCTCTGCCCCATCATCGCAGGAATCACAAAGGTAGACCCAAGAAAAGTCCCACTGAAAACGAGAAAATTTGCGCACAGGTCAGCAAAAAAATTGAAGAAGGTAACACAGTGGGAACAATCCGAATAATTACAAGTGACGACACTGTAGCCCCCAAAGGTAAGACCACAGCCCAAGCACTAAGAGACAAGCATCCAACCAGGGACACCATAGCCATCAACAACAACCCTGAGGAAGACCCCATCACTGAACAATTAATTTTGCCTGAATCGGAAGTCTATAAGGCGATTGTGTCATTTCCTGCAGGATCTGCAGGAGGCTACACTGGAATTTGACCTCAGCACCTCAAGGAGATGGTAAATCCAGTACTCGGTGCATCTGCATCACTTCTTCTCACCGAGTTAACAATTTTCGTCAACAACTGCCTGGATGGGCGAATCCCAGAAGAAATTAAACCTTTCTTTTTTGGAGCCTCATTGCGTGCGTTGAAGAAGAAGGATGGGGGAATCAGACCCATTGCGGTTGGAAACACTCTTCGCCGTCTCGTTGCCAAAGCAGCAGTAAGAAACATTCGCCTAGAAGCTGCCAGTTTACTCCAGCCACACCAACTGGGCTTTGGGGTCCCTCAAGGCAGTGAAGCTGCAGCTTATGCGGCAAGGGCCTACATCAGAGACCTACCAGAAGACAAGGCCGTAGTCAAACTTGATTTTAGAAATGCCTTTAATATGGTAAAGAGAGATGCTGTTTTGCCAGCTGTTCGGGATCGCTTCCCCAGTCTTTTTCCCTTCATTTCAGCCGGCTACAGCAAACCCTCGATTCTTTTGTTTGGAGAACATGAAATTCTCTCATCAGAAGGTGTTCAGCAGGGTGACCCACTAGCTCCATTTCTCTTCTGTTTGGCAGTAAGAGAACTAACTTCCAGCCTACGCAGCGAGCTCAACATCTGGTACCTGGATGATGGCACTCTGGCAGGTACTGAAGAGTCCCTGGTAGGGGACCTACAACTGGTGAAAACACAGGGAGAAGACTTGGGACTCATCCTCAATCCCTCCAAGTGTGAAATCATCACAGCGAACCAGGAAATAATGAATGCTGTGCGAAGAATCCTCCCAGAAGTCTCTACTACCACTCCGTCCAACAGTACCCTCTTGGGAGCACCGCTGGGTCACCAGGCCATCGACACAGTCCTCAAGGACAAATTGAATGACCTGTTGAGAATGGAGGAGAGAATAAGCAATCTTGATGCCCATGATGCTCTGCATCTCCTCACAAGGTGCCTTACTATTCCAAGACTTACTTCCTGAGGTGTGCACACTCTTTTGACAACCCAACACTCGACGAATGTGACGCACACCTGAGGTCAACCCTAAAGAAGGCACTGAACCTGTCACTAGAGGATGAGCAATGGGATCAGCCAACCCTCCCAGTGCGACTGGGAGGTATAGGGGTGCGCAAAGCAACATGCGTTGCTTTACCTGCTTTTCTGTCTTCGTGTTTGGCTTCCAGTGCATTAGTCAAGAAGATTGTTCCCGAACGCTTGAGAGACGTGGTAGGAGCTCAAGACCCCAGGTTTACTGAAGCAACGATTCGGTGGGACACCCTTACAGATTCCTCCAGTAGACCAGCTCCTCCCAAAAAAACACAAAGTCCTACTGGGAAAAACCGATCATGGAAAAAATCGCCAACACAATGCTCTCCAACGCCTCAGGAAAGGACAAAGCTCGTCTCCTGGCAGTGAAAGCACCACACTCAGATTTCCTGTTAGCTGTTCCCAATTCCTCCTTGGGCACTCGACTAGACCCACAGGCCATTCGGATTGGTGTTGCTCTTCGCCTAGCCGCCCCCATCCTCACCGAACATAGGTGTATTTGCGGCAGGGCGACAGCTGATCAATTCGGACTTCATGGTCTCGTGTGTCACACAGCAGAAGGGAAGTATGCCAGGCATGAGGGGTCAATGACATCATAAAGAGAAGCCTCGCCACAGTCCGTTGCCCAGCTCATCGGGAACCCCAAGTGCAGAGGTCTGACGGAAGTCAAAAGCGTCCTGATGGAGCCACTATGTTACCTTGGAAGGATGGAAAGCAGATTGCCTGGGACTACACATGTGCCGCCACATTGGCAGACACCTACTTGCCATACTCCGTAGTGGAAGGGGGTGGAGCTGCCAGCCACAGTGAGACCCAGAAGATCCGCAAATATGAAGACCTTCCCCCTTGCTATAACTTCATCCCAATAGGGTCGGAGACCCTTGGAGCATGGGGCAAGTGTGCTCTAAAGTTCCTAATAGAGCTGGGTGAAAAGCTCATCATAGAAACCAAGGACCACAGGGCGACCAGCTTCCTCTTTCAGAGACTCAGTGTTGCTATCCAGAGAGGAAATGCCTGCAGCATTCTGGGCATGCAGCCCACCGCTGGGGAGCTGGACGAAGTATTCGAGATGTAGCTCAGAGTTACCCATGTTGTTTTACTTTCTATCGTATTTTTGTGAATGTTTTGTCAATGTATTCTGCCTTTAAATAAAATATATATAAAATATAGGGAGTGGTAGGAGAAAATTCTCAAACAGCTACAGGGAGAACCTTGAGTTGTCCCTGAAGCAAGTTTATTCTTTTCTCTGAGGATGAGGGTCCCTATAACAGTTCTATAGGTGGTACCTTTAATATATATATATATATATATATATATATATATATATATATATATATATATATATATATATATATATATATATATATATATATATATATATATATATATATATATATATGTATATATATATATATATATATATATATATATATATATATATATATATATATATATATATATATATATATATATATATATATATATATATATATATATATATATATATATATGTCGAGCCGAATATGTAAAACTGGTCAATTAGCAAGAACTCGTTTAAAATTAAGTCCTTTCAAAATTTTCTCTTATACGTTTAAAGATATATTTTTTTCATTAATGTTCATGTAAAAATTTAGAATTTTGCACCAAAAGGAACTTAGAAAACTTACCTAACCTTATTATAACAAGCGCAATTTATTTTAGCCTAACCCAACTAAATATATTTTAGATTTGTTTACAATAATTTAATACTAAACAAACACAGTGAAATATATTTTTTTCGTTAGGTTCAGAATGATTTTGGCGAAATTATTGCATACACAAATTTTCACTTGTTCTATATGGCAAGATGAACTTTGCTATTTAAGCCATGATCGCAAGTTCTGCCTTTTCGGCACGACATATATATATATATATATATATATATATATATATATATATATATATATATATATATATATATATATATATATATATATATATATATATATGTCGTGCCGAATATGTAAAACTGGTCAATTAGCAAGAACTCATTTAAAATTAAGTCTTTTCTGAAATTTTCTCTTATACGTTTAAAGATATATTTTTTTTCATTATTGTTAATGTAAAAATTTTTATTTTTGCACCAAAAGAATCTTAAAAAACTTACCTAACCTTATTATAACAAAAACAATTTATTTTAGCCTAACCCCACTAAATATATTTTAAATACGTTTACAGTAATTTAGTACTAAACAAACACAATCAAACATATTTTTTTCGTTAGGTTCAGAATGATTTTGGCGAAATTATTCCATACACAAATTTTCACTTGTCCTATATGGCAAGATGAGCGTTGCTATTTAAGCCAAGATCGTAAGTTCTGCCTATTCGGCACGATATATATATATATATATATATATATATATATATATATATATATATATATATATATATATATATATATATATATATATATATATATATATATATATATATATATATATATATATATATATATATATATATATATATGTCGTGCCGAATATGTAAAACTGGTCAATTAGGAAGAACTCATTTAAAATTAAGTCTTTTCTAAAATTATCTTTTATACGTTTAAAGATATGTTTTTTTCATTAATGTTAATGTAAAAAATTTTAATTTTGCACCAAAAGAATCTTAGAAAACTTACCTAACCTTATTATAAAAAGAACAATTTATTTTAGCCTAACCCAACTAAATATATTTTAGATTTGTTTACAGTAATTTAATACTAAACAAACACAGTGAAATATATTTTTTTCGTTAGGTTCAGAATGATTTTGGCGAAATTATTGCATACACAAATTTTCACTAGTCCTATATGGCAAGATGAGAGTTGCTATTTAAGCCAAGATCGCAAGTTCTGCCTATTCGGCACGACATATATATATATATATATATATATATATATATATATATATATATATATATATATATATATATATATATATATATATACATGTATATATATATATGTATATATATATATATATATATATATATATATATATATATATATATATATATATATATATATATATATATATATATATATATATATATATATATATATATATGTATATATATATATATATATATATATATATACATATATATATATATATATATATATATATATATATATATATATATATATATATATAAAGCGAATACAGGAAAGAGTAAGGTTATGAGGATAACAAAAAGATTGGATATCAGATTGGAGGGAGAGAGTATGGAGGAGGTGAATGTATTCAGATATTTGGGAGTGGACGTGTCAGCGGATGGGTCTATGAAAGATGAGGTGAATCATAGAATTGATGAGGGGAAAAGGGTGAGTGGTGCACTTAGGAGTCTGTGGAGACAAAGAACTTTGTCCTTGGAAGCAAAGAGGGGAATGTATGAGAGTATAGTTTTACCAACGCTCTTATATGGGTGTGAAGCATGGGTGATGAATGTTGCAGCGAGGAGAAGGCTGGAGGCAGTGGAGATGTCATGTCTGAGAGCAATGTGTGGTGTGAATATAATGCAGAGAATTTGTAGTTTGGAGGTTAGGAGGATGTGCGGGATTACCAAAACTGTTGTCCAGAGGGCTGAGGAAGGGTTGTTGAGGTGGTTCGGACATGTGGAGAGAATGGAGCGAAACAGAATAACTTCAAGAGTGTATCAGTCTGTAGTGGAAGGAAGGCGGGGTAGGGGTCGGCCTAGGAAAGGTTGGAGGGAGGGGGTAAAGGAGGTTTTGTGTGCGAGGGGCTTGGACTTCCAGCAGGCATGCGTGAGCGTGTTTGATAGGAGTGAATGGAGACAAATGGTTTTTAATACTTGACGTGCTGTTGGAGTGTGAGCAGGGTAACATTTATGAAGGGGTTCAGGGAAACCGGCAGGCCGTACTTGAGTCCTGAAGATGGGAAGTACAGTGCCTGCACTCTGAAGGAGGGGTGTTAATGTTGCAGTTTAAAAACTGTAGTGTAAAGCGTCCTGCTGGCAAGACAGTGATGGAGTGAATGATGGTGAAAGTTTTTCTTTTTCGGGCCACCCTGCCTTGGTGTGAATCGGCCAGTGTGATAATAAATATATATATATATATATATATATATATATATATATATATATATATATATATATATATATATATATATATATATATATATATATATGTATGTATAACAAGCAAAGGTATACACACAGAAAGATAGCACCAATCAGGATTCGAACCCACTTTTGGACGCTATCCACAAGTGTGGCTTACCTCCCCACGTAATGCCTTAGGTCAATTAGCTACGGATGCCTCAAAACATTGGGCAGCCTGGTTACAAGCCAAGCCTTTTTTCCTAGCACCGGGCACACCAGTGCGTCTCAAACATAGTTTCCAGCCTTTTCATTCTCTTCCTGTATATTTTACTCATGCCAGCGATACTATATCAGTATATAACTATATTAATGATAATATATCAATGTATCAGATTTATTATCTGTCGGGATGTTCGTTCATCATTAGAATATAAAAATCTATTATAATAAAACTAAAACACAATTTTAAAAACACTTACAATTCTATATACTGCATGAATTGACTAACCCAACTAAGATAACATTTTTTTATGATTTATAACTGACTTAAATTAAAATGCATTTGTATAAAACGAACATAGAGATAAAATTTTGCTTTAAATTTTAGAACGAAGTTGAATCGTTTAGGTAAAAAAAATATGACTGAATATTAAAAAATTAGTAAAATAATACAAGACAGGCTAAATTCTAGTTAGAAATTAAGTGTGAAATAAATGAAAAATTAAATTAATATAAAATATAGTACAAGATAAGAACAGAATTATTTTATCTTCAATTCTAGGGATGCCAAGCCCATGATGACACTCTTCAGGTCGCTTATTCTATCTAGGCTGCAATATTACTGTACACTAACAGTGCTTTTCAAGGTAGATGAAATTGCTGAGCTAGAAAATGTACTGAGAACCTTCACGGCGCGCATAACTGCGATAACACACCTGAATTACAAGGAACGCTTGAAGTTCGTCAACCTGTACTCCCTAGAACGCAGGTGGGAGAGATACATGATTATATAAGAACACAAGAAAGAAGGAACACTGCAACAGGCCTACTGACCCATGCAGAACATGTCCATTCCCCCCCGGATTAGCCCAATGACCCACCTAGTCTGGTCACCTCCACTCAAGGAAAGAGCACGGCACCAGACCCAGCAGCACAAGCTAGTCAGGTCCAACTCGCACTCACCCACACCCACTCATGTATTTATCTAACCTATTTTTAAAACTACACAACATTTTAGCCTCAATAACTGTACTCGGGAGTTTGTTCCACTCATCCACAACTCTATTACCAAACCAGTGCTTTCCTGTATCCTTCCTGAATCTGAATTTTTCCAATTTGAAACCATTGCTGCGAGTCCTGTCATGGTTGGAAATTTTCAACACGCTACTTACATCCCCTTTATTTATTCTTGTTTTCCATTTATACACCTCGATCATATCCCCCCTAATTCTACGCCTTTCGAGAGAGTGCAGATTCAGGGCCCTCAGTCTATCCTCATAGTATAGGATGCCTCTATCCAGGAAAAAATTTCTCCTCCTATTCCGTGCGCCTTAAGTTTCCTCAGTAGCGTCTGATGTGGAACTCTATCGAAAACCTTACTGAAGTCCATATACACAATATCATATTCATTACCATGATCTACCTCCTCAAATACCCTAGTGAAAAAAGTTAGTAAATTCGTAAGACAGGAACGCCCCTTTGTAAAACCGTATTGAGATTCATTAATCAATCTGTGCCTATCAAGATGGCTACGAATTGCTTCGGCAATTATTGATTCCATAAATTTTCCCACTATGGAAGTTAGAGTTATTGATCTATAGTTCGAAGCCAAGGACCTGTTACCTGCCTTGTAAATAGGTATTACATTTGCCATTTTCCACTTATCAGGCACTATGCCAGTTTGTAGTGATATGTTAAAAAGATTAGCCAAAGGTATGCTAAGTTTCTCTTTACATTCTTTTAACACCCTAGCAAACAGTTCATCAGGGCCTGGGGATTTGTTAGGTTTTAGTTTCTCAGTTTGTCTGAGGACCATGTCACTAGTTACCGCAATCGTGCATAGTTTATTATTGTTCTTTTCTACATAATCTATTATTTCAGGAATATCGCTAGTATTTTCCAGGGTGAAAACTGAGATGAAGTAGGTATTGAAAATTTCACACATATCCTTATCACTGTCAGTGATCTGACCTAAGGTTAAGATTAAGGATAAGATAGTGGGCCTATCTTATCCTTAATCTTAACCTGAAAGAACCCTTTTGGGTTAGTCTTCGAATCCCTTGCGACCTTAGCCTCAGAATCCATTTTTGCTTTTCTTATTCCTCTCTTTATTTCTCTCTTTCATCGAATATATTGATTTCTTTACTGCCCATCCCCTCTTTTCATATGCCTATATATACCTCTCTCTTGACCAATGAGATGTTTTAATCTATTGTTCATCCATTTGGAATCATTTTTGTTATATCTAATTTCCCTACTCAGAACAAAAGTTGTCTGGGCAGCTAGAAGTATGCTCAGAAAAACGTCATATTGGCCACCAAGATCACCTACCTGACCCATAGTTAGGACATCCCAATTTAGCCCACCCAGGTAATTTTTCAGTCCCATGAAGTCGGCCAAGTGAAAATCTGGGACAGAGATTTGATTGCAGTTATCTGGGTAATTCCATGACATATTGAAACTAAGTGATTTGTGATCACTTTCCCCAAGCTCATCATTAACCTCAAGATTATTAATTAGTGACTCTTTGTTGGCAAGAACCAAGTCAAGCAGATTGTTTCCTCTAGTTGGTTCTGTCACAACCTGTTTTAAAAAGTAATCCTGAACCGTATCAAGAAAGTCACTAGACTCAAGATTTCCTGTCATACTCTTCCAATCAATTTGTCTAAAGTTAAAAATCTCCCATTATCACAACATTTTCATATCTAGATGCCTTATGAATTTCGTCCCATAACAGCTTACTGCAATCCCTATCAAGGTTTGGGGGCCTATAAATCACACCCAAAACTAATTTGTCACGACCCTCGAGAAACTGTAGCCAAACAGATTCTGTGTTCGATGTTTCTAATCTTATATCATGTCTAAGACAACAATTTAAGTTTTCTCTGACAAGCATCGCCACTCCGCCACCCTTCATGTTGACCCTATCAGTGAGGAATAGTTCATAACCCTGTATGTTGCATTCAAAAGGCATTTCTCTATCTTTCAGGCTGAACCAGGTCTCTGTTGTACCAATAATATCTATATTACCTACACTTGCAAGTAATCTTAGCTCATCTATCTTATTTCTTAGACTCCTTCTATTTGTATAGTAAAACTTAAGGGAGCTAGTCACTCCTTGCCCTCTACTATCTCTCTTTATTTGTTGATCAATTGATTTGCCATTACTAGCAACTTTATTTTGAATATTGTCTTTTAAACATATTCCTGAGGTATCCCGGTAATAACTGCTGGTTTTAACCTTAATACTGCAGCCTGATTGTTTCCCACAAACACCCATACCTCTATAATCTATCAGTTTAAATTCCTAGACAAGTCATCAATTACCCTCTCAATCAAATTGGCTAATGCAGCCACTCCATCCCCAGAGAGATGAACCCCATCCCTTGCATACATATGACGTTCGCCAAAGAACAGATCCCAATTATCAATGAATGGGATTTTTACCTGGAGATTACCTGGAGAGAGTTCCGGGGGTCAACGCCCCCGCGGCCCGGTCTGTGACCAGGCCTCCTTAGGTCAGTGTCCCAGGATGCGACCCACACCAGTCGACTAACACCCAGGTACCCATTTTACTGATGGGGAACATAGACAACAGGTGGAAAGAAACACGTCCAATGTTTCTACTCTGGCTGGGAATCGAACCCATGCCCTCACCGTGTGAAGCGAGAGCGTTAACCACCAGGCAAGTTCCTTGCAGTACCTCTCTAGCCAGCAATTTATACCAATTGCCCAAGACATCCATTCATTGCCCACTCCGTTTCTAGGCAAGATGCTGCATATGACTGGGATCCTTCCCTTAGACCTAACTACTTCTATGGCTGACCTGTACTTATCCAGCAGCTCCTGTCTCCTGCCCTTCCCAGTGTCATTACCCCCAACACTAAGACAGATAATGGGCTTGTTCCCATTACCTGACATAATACTGTCCAACCTACAGACTATGTCACCAACACCAGCTCCTGGAAGGCACACCCTCTGTCTGACCTTTCTGTCTCTGTTACAAAAAGCACAGTCCATATATCTTACCTGACAATCTCCTACTATTAAAATATTCTTACCTTGATTAGCAAGGGAATATGTGGTACCTTCAACCTCACTAACCATTGAAGTGCACTCGTCCTGGAGAACAGAGAATCGATTTCCTACCTTCACATCTTCTCTGTTAACCCTCCTTATCTTCCTTCTTCCTGAACTGTGAACCACTTGCCACTTAAAGTGGCTGCCACTATCACTGCTAGTGACCATTTCCTCCTTACCAGCTAAATCCTTCTCACACTCCCAAACTCATCTAGGCGAAGCTTCAGCCTCCTATTTTTCTCCTGAAGAAGTAGAACCTCCTTCTTCAACACCTGAACCTGAGATTCTAAAACACTACAACAAGCCATGGTGCTTGGTAACACACCACGCTAACTCCCAGAAAGCTTGGAAAATCCTAGAGGGATTAGTATCAAACTTGCACACGAAAATCAATTTCTATGAAAGCAAAATAAAAGAATTGGCTTCACTAGCACGATATGAGACAACAAAGTAAGTGTCAGAGGCCCAAGACTGTTCAACTACCTCCCAGCTTACATAAGTGGGATTACCAATAGACCCCTGGCTGTCTTCAAGAAGACGCTGGACAGGCACCTAAAGTCGGTACCTGATCAGCCGGGCTGTGGTTCGTACGAAGGTTTACGTGCTGCCAACAGTAACAGCCTGGTTAATCAGGCCCTGATCCATCATGAGGCCTGGTCACAGACCGGGCCGCGAGGGCGTAACCCCAGAAACCCTCTCCAAGTATACTCCAGGAATACATAAATTAGACCTAAACTAAACACATTTCAAACTAAATTACTTAATTTTTTTAATGAATGAAGTAAGAGGCGAGAAATAATATGTAAATTGCTCGATAATAGAAAGCAGACACAATCTTTGGTATTATACTTACATATTATCAAGATTTTTTGAAAAATATTTCTTAAAAATGTATTAATGTTATGATAATTATACATATCAGGTTTCCCTATACATTTATTTAATAGTAAACTATTGCAGCTTATTAGCAATGAACAGGTATTAACTTTTCATTATTATTATTTTTAATAAGTTCAAGCTTCAAGTTCTGTATATTAGGTGCTATCAAAAAGTTCCTGGTCTCGAACTTTCGCTTCCTTCCTGGACGAAATATGGCACTGAAGAAGATCACTCTGTGTAGTACAGTCTCGGCTGAGTGGTTGAGGGGAGTAGACGTGTGCTGGGGATCTGGACCTACTAATTCGCAGGCCTACCCATTTCTCCCGACTGATAAGTCATCATTAAAACTCCTACTGTTGGAAGACAGCTTCAGTGTTGTGAGAACTCTTATGTGCGAGCTGTGACTAAGGATATACCTAGTGAAACACTGGAAATAGTCTTCCTTTTTGCAAAGGCCCTCACAGGCCTCTGCTTCCCCTCTGCCTTTCATTTGACCTCAGCCTTTTGCCTCTATCAACATACAGTGTAGAGGCGAATTTTGCTAGTCCACTGCTACTCGTGCCTCTCAAAATGCTCACAACTCATCGCTTTACCAACCTGAGGAATAACGACGAGTGTGCAGTCCTACGTGAGTTGGTAACCCAGGTGTCCACACACTGAAAATTCGTATTTCACTCCAAGACAGGTGTGCTAGAATTTTTGCAAGTTGGAGTGAGTAACAATCTGTACAAATATTGCAGTGTTTGGTAACTCTTGAGAAGTCTGCCTCAGCCTGTGACCTTGAGCCAGGCACTGCATCATCTGCCTGAGACTCGCCCATATTGACTATGTGAATAAAGGCGAATGTGCGTGCTCAGTTACCCCTGCTGTTCTCCTGTATCTACAACAGTCCGCCTTTAAACTCAGCCGTTCGCCTCTATCAACGACGTGCAGTGTAGAGGTGTATTTTGCTGCCCCGCTGGTACTCGAATATGTGAGTTCCGCAAGTGCTGCAGATTTGTTGTAACTATTTGCATGAGTGGATTACGCTGACTTAGGACATTGTGCTACCATCAGTACCTACGTAGGCTTAAAATGAGTGAGGAATGTCTGGCCTGCTGGGTGACCTTGAAAATGGCACTCTAAGACCCGCATGCCACTTACACCCATACTGCGTGTGTCTAGTGAGGTGAATGTCCCTTCCTCGACTTTCCTATTCACCGGTATCCCTTAACTTGTCGCCATTATCTACATATGGGATAAGGGCGAGTTTAGCTGATCCAGGCCAAACAGCACTCCAAGCCAGCCAGTGAAGGCCAAGGCTACATCTGTTCTGAATCCCAGAATGCCTTTGTGAACGTTCTACAGTGTTCCGGCCGTACCTTCGGTGTTGTGAGAACTAGTTCTTATGTAGTGAAAATTTGTGTCATTCCAAGACACGTGTGCTAGATGTGTTAAGTGCTGCAGGTTTGGAGTTAACAAGTAGTACAGGGTTGGTAACTCTCGAGACGACTGTGGGCCCAGTGAATGACCTTGAAAATTGCACTGCGACCTGCAGGCCACTACACCCATATTTCCTGTGTCTAGCGAGGTGAATATCCCTTCCTTGTCCCTTCTCCTTCCTCGATTTGGAACTCAGCCGTTCGCCTCTATTTGCTTGTGGTATAGCGGGGTTTTTTTTTTTTTTTTTTTTTTTTTTTGCCAGACCACATGGGTGCTTGAGTGCCCGTGTCCTCTGTGCCGCACTCTACTTATCTTGCGAGTGTCTCCTGTGTGCCTGCCTGCCTGCTGCAAGCAGGTGTCCGGGTGGTTGGCGCGGGCTTGGCGAGCATGGTCAAGCAAGCTTGAGGGCAGCACTAGAAGCTAGCCAGAACAAGCTAAGGCAGCCTGCAGTTATAGCTGTCCTAGGGCCCAGCATGTCTGTGTATACGTTCTGCAGTGCTGCTGGCATACCAGTGTTTCCTGTAGTGGCTTGAGAACAATTTGACGAGCATTGCAGTGCTGACATTTTGAGTGGGACATGCCAGAGGTTCACTTATAAACATAGTAAGCTTGTGGTGATTGGCTTGTACACAGTGAACATTCATCTGTCATACGTGTCCTAGAAGTGTTAAGTGCTGCTTTCCCCAACAGTTAATTGTCATTTGTAAGCCTGTATTAAGACTTTAAAAGGCTCAGAGTGTACTTCAGTGTAGTGACTCCTTACATTTGATAAATCAGTGTAATACATGCTCTGCTCAGTGTAACTGAACTACTAAATATGGTTACATAATTAAGTTGCTTGTCCTAGTGTCATTGTTGTGTTTTCTAATACATTTTCTCGTTCAGACTGAAACTTTACTGCTAAATTCCCAGTAATATTTCAAATTGCAGTGTTCATCTGTGGTGTGAGTGTGTAACTTATGCTTTGTATTTTTACTGTGAACAAGCTTACTGCTGCATAATGTTCAGTTTCATGAATACTTTCTTACTTGAGTAATTCGGTTACCTTTCAACTGTGTTAAGCAAGAGTCAGCCTGTTAACATCTATGTTCCTTGCCATCTCATCTAGTGGGTCTAGCGCCTAGTTAAAATTGTAATAGTAACAATTTGCAATCATTATACTTCTAGTTATACATTGTGTAAATTGTTTTAGACTATTTGATCAACTGGATTGTAGTGTTTAACTTCTGATACACCAATTTAATGACTGCAGACACGCAGTGACACATAATAAACACATTAAAACGCTGGTAACTCCAGAAGCTGGGCCTAGTGTGTGACCTTGAGAAGTCGAGTGTGTTTATTACGACCAGTGGTGTACCACTCTCACCTATATTTACATCAACAAAAGTGTATTCTAAGTGATAAAGTGTACACTTGGTGTACTTGGTAACACTTGTCATACATAGTAACGCGTGTGTAAGTGAGATTGTTTAGGTACTGGTTCATCTATCTACAGCTGCACACTTATGCTTGCATACATGTATAACATAGTAACGTGTGAGTTACCCAGGATGGACCAAGGAAGTCAACCAGAGTGATTTATTTCATTGTCATTGTAACATTACCTATTATTTTTTTTTTTTTTTTTTTTTTTTTTTTTTTTTTTTTTTTTTTTTTTTTTTTTTTTTTTTTTTTTTAGTAATTCTGTTTACAATCTATGGTTGGGGTAAGAGGTTGTCTTCAGCGTTCATTGTGATGTCTGCTATATTATTATTTCAGTGAGGTACATTAGGTGGCAGTAGCCTGAACTATCTCAAGTGGAAGTTATCATTTGAACCTCATGTTTAATGTGATGTATGTCAGAATTCTAATTTTATGCTCAATATTACCTACTTTTTTTTTTCTCTCTCTCTCTCTCTCTGTTCATCTTTGTAATTTGTGATATGGTGTAAGACCTCGCCTGTACCATCCATTATATCATTATATGTACCATATTATTAACACACATACAAGAGGTCTCTGAGTGTGTTTTTGGTGGGGTGTGTGTCGTATTGAGTGGTGGTGGTCTGGGTTGAGTATGGTTGGAGGTGTTCATTGAACTTGAGCACTTGTGTCTTGTGATCTATTTTGGACCTCTGACTTTGTAGTGAATATTTGCTCTTGCATAAGCTATAAGGGAAAGATAAGCGAGGAATTCTTGTGTTGTGAGTCTTACACCAGATATCATCACTGGCAAACATGGCAACTGTCATAGAGGAACCTATTTCTGCAGGTGATGGAAATGATGATAGCTTCCAGACCTTTAAAAGTAAACAAAAGAGAAAAAGTGAGAAAGGGCTAGAGCGTCGACGTAGTCAGACTCACTTGACTCGTACACAATGTGATACTAAACGTCCTTGGTGCACAGAGGCTGCAAGAAGTCTTTCTTCAAAGGAAGAATGTGTTAAGCTGAACTTCCCTGACAACACCCCGCTGCCTGCTAAGTGTGCATGGCTAATGGAAGCTGTAAACAAGCATCCTAACTCAAGGATCCAATTTAGGAAAAACACACACAACTTTGTGTTTGTGGAACAGAATAAAGAGCTGATCAATGATCTACTTAGTACACCTTATGGGGATATTAAGCTGCTCCGACCTCAATCAGACACTCACCACTTTAAAAAATCGGTCAGTATCATAATCTTTGGATACCCTCTCTGCATGGACCCATCCCATCTGACTCTAAGTGAGCATATCATCAAGCCTAAAAGACTTAAAGGAAAATCCCAAATTATTGCCAGTTGGGTGGGTCCTGTGCCCCTCCCCCGGAATATCTGGGTGCATGGTTTACGTTTCCTAAACATCGAAGTGTACCTACCCCCTAAACGTAGGTGTTACAAATGCCAGCACTATGGTCATGTTGCAGTAGACTGTGGAATACTACATTCTTTGTGTGGTAAGTGTGCTGGGAAACATTCCACTAGAGAATGCACAGTAGGCCCTGACAGCCAAAAATTTAAGTGTATTAACTATAAAGAAGTTGGGGTTACAGTTTCCCACAAGGACTGCAGTCAGAACCCAAGCAACCTTCGAGGTAAACCTGATAACAGTCCTTTAATGGTAACTGAGGATGGGGCCATCCAGTCTACCACAGCCAGATCTGAGACTGAACCTCTGCAAAGTGTGCAAGAACCCCACCTCACTGCAAACAATTCTGGTGATACCAGAATGCCATCACACACACCAGCTGTGGAGGAGCTAGCCATCCCTGCTAGCACATATGGAACTACTGGTCTGCCACTACAGATACCTATGGCTACACCTGAATATGGGGATGAGTTTGTCATTTCTCCCAATACACACAACTACAACAGTCAGACGGACACCACACAGGTAACCTCCCTGGAAATTGGAGATGAGTCAGATGCACAGGACCTACCTGCAATGAATGATGAAACAGAGAACACTAATGTAACTATGGTACCTGTTAAGGCGATAGGTGTTAAAGAAAGCACTAACCCAGAAGTGCCATCCTCCGGAGAGGCATTGGATTCGCCTGACCTTCCTCATATTATAACAAATTTCCAGAAAAAAATTGAGCATCTTGAACAGATCCTGACAAGTTTAATAAATATATGTAATCAGGATGATGCTCTTGAGCATGGTGATGATGTCAAAAGTGCAGCAATCTCCGTTCAGCTTCCAGCAATTTGTGAGAAAGAAGCCCATAACTCTTGCCTTCAAAACTTGCCTCATAACTGGCTGCCAAAATGCCGAAAAATGCTTAAAAATAAAGGTTCTGAAGATAAAGACGTACAAACTATGCTATTTGCTCTTAAGTATCTGCACACTGCAGTCAAAGCATAATAGTTTTACCATCTTATGAGCAAGAGATTGTAATAACTCACTACAATGGATACATTACAAATCTTTTCATGGAACATTGCTTCCATCAGGAAGCGGTTGCCTGACTTACATCATATTAGTGCAACCAAGAATATTGATGTCATCTGTTTGCAGGAATGTAGATTGAAAGATGGAGCACCTCCACCAAACTTGCCTGGATATGCAGCTTATAACCTAAGGTCAACCAACTGTTGTGTGATGTATGTCAGAAAGAACTTGCCACATTCACTCCTTTCTTTGCAGAGTCGAGTTAACATGCAGCATCATGGTGTCAAAGTATATGCAGGCGATTTTTCCATAAACATTTTTAATCTCTATGCCCCAGCGAACCAGCTTCGACCTGATGCTTTACCAGATCGCATCAGTAGTGAACCTACCATCATTCTTGGAGATTTTAATGCCAGACATAAGAATATTGGTGGGTCTATTACAAACACCAATGGAACTAAACTAGTGAGATTGCTGAATGAGCATGATAATGTTCGAATTGTGGGCACTACTGAGCCTACTCACATATATGGTGGCATACTAGATCTGTGTCTTGGATTTAATACATCATATACGATGCATGACTCTGTCATAGTTGATGATCTTCTATCTGATCACTTCCCAAGACTAACAACTGTCAATCTTGATCACATCTCCAGCAATCAAGGAGCTAAATACAGAAGGAGGAAACTTATTCTCAAACCAGAGCACAGAGACAACTTTATTAACCACTTGGATCAATGGTATAAGAATTACGAGCCCACTGGCACACAAAAATTTAATGATGATTTAATTACCACTATTGAGAGTGTTCTCACAGATCAAGTGGGCAGGAATAGGAAACAAAGACCCTTCACTATAAATAACAATAAAAACCAATGTAAATACTATAATGATCCACAGCTGCGCAATCTAATACATGCAGCTAGGAGGATTGGTAAAGCATACCGTGAATGTAGAACCCCAGACCTGCTCAGAACGTTCCAAGCTGCACTAACAAATGCAAGGAATAGAAAGGAAGAACTTAGACAACAGGAATGGGAACAGTTTGTTAGTGGATTAAATAGGTCCACCCCTTTGAGTTTGGCTTGGAAAGGTATAAATAAAATAACCAGGAAAAAGACTGGCAATGTTGCTCATCCCTTTCCTCTTGAAAAAGCAAATGACCTCATAAATGACTGGTCCAAAACATCCAGGCATGAAAGCCTTCCATCTCATATTAGAAAAAATTTAGAGAGTACTTCTGAAGAAATGTTGAAACTGATTAATTTTATGAGCCAAAATATTGATGAGAGTGATTGCCTCTTTACCGAGTATGAATTAGATAATGCATTAACCAAAGGTCGATCAACTGCTCCTGGAGAGGATGGTATAACCTATGATATTCTCAGAACTCTAAGGCACGTGCCTGATAACCCTTTGTTGGCACTGTATAATCTCAGTTACATTGAGGGCGTTCTTCCTACTTCCTGGACCAATAGTCTTATTGTGCCTATCCCTAAGCCCCAACAGCCTGATACATTTAGGCCGATCTCCTTAACTAGTTGTCTTTGCAAAACTTTTGAAAGAATGATGCTTAACAGATTGTACTACACAATCATACATCAACTTTCCCCCTACCTCTATGGGTTCATGAAAGGTAAAAGTGTGCAGAACTGTATTTCCACCTTTCTCACTGCACACACCTCTACTAGTTTTACCACTTCTCTTGATCTAAAATCTGCATTTGATATTGCAAACAGAACCGTTATACTACATGAACTAGCCAAAATGAATATTGGTGGTAGCTTACTCTGCTGGATAATAGGATACCTGTCAAATAGAGTATCCTCTGTCCTTTACCAAGGCTTCAGAAGTGATTCTAAAGAAATGTCTTTAGGTACACCGCAGGGAGGAGTTCTTAGTCCCATGCTATTTAATATTCTGATTAATGCTCTCCTAAATGCTCTACCTGCCTCACCTAAACATATAGCTATAAGCTATGCTGATGATATCATGATCCATACAACAGGGCATAAGAAGATGAATACCATTCTTGAAGATTGAGACACTTATGCAGCATATGGGAATCTTTATTCAGGAAACGTTTCGCCACACAGTGGCTTCTTCAGTCCAATACAAAGAGGAAGGAGTAAGGAGAGGAGGAGAATGAGGTAATCAGTCCCTCAACCTGGAGTCGATGTGTTCAGTCCATCAATCTTGTAGAATGTACAGCATAGGGCCGTAGAAGTGGCTTATATACTGTAGAGATGTGAGGTGAAGCAGGCGGAGGCGGGGTCATAGTGGTACCATCCACTATTCTTTGTAACAAGATCCCATGATGCTGCAGTGTCTGACAGTTGTGATTAATGGTTTGAAAAACCGACAAGTTGAAGATTGAGACACTTATGCAGCATATGGGAATCTTTATTCAGGAAACGTTTCGCCACACAGTGGCTTCTTCAGTCCAATACAAAGAGGAAGGCGTAAGGAGAGGAGGAGAATGAGGTAATCAGTCCCTCAACCTGGAGTCGATGTGTTCAGTCCATCAATCTTGTAGAATGTACAGCATAGGGCCGTAGAACGAAGACCTACTTCGACTAGTGGATGGTACCACTATGACCCCGCCTCCGCCTGCTTCACCTCACTTCTCTACAGTATATAAGCCACTTCTACGGCCCTATGCTGTACATTCTACAAGATTGATGGACTGAACACATCGACTCCAGGTTGAGGGACTGATTACCTCATTCTCCTCCTCTCCTTACGCCTTCCTCTTTGTATTGGACTGAAGAAGCCACTGTGTGGCGAAACGTTTCCTGAATAAAGATTCCCATATGCTGCATAAGTGTCTCAATCTTCAACTTGTCGGTTTTTCAAACCATTAATCACAACTGTCAGACACTGCAGCATCATGGGATCTTGTTACAAAGAATTCTTCAACACTTGTTCAACCTTTGAACGAAGACCTACTTCGACTAGTGGATGGTACCACTATGACCCCGCCTCCGCCTGCTTCACCTCACATCTCTACAGTATATAAGCCACTTCTACGGCCCTATGCTGTACATTCTACAAGATTGATGGACTGAACACATCGACTCCAGGTTGAGGGACTGATTACCTCATTCTCCTCCTCTCCTTACGCCTTCCTCTTTGTATTGGACTGAAGAAGCCACTGTGTGGCGAAACGTTTCCTGAATAAAGATTCCCATATGCTGCATAAGTGTCTCAATCTTCAACTTGTCGGTTTTTCAAACCATTAATCAATACCATTCTTATTGAAGTTCAAGCAATTTGTAATCGACTAGGCCTCATAATATCTTCCTCTAAAACAAAGATATTAACAAGCAAACGGCATCCCCCACCCATCTATTTGCAGGGTGAAATCATTAGCTACGTTAAAACTTACAGATATCTTGGTGTAGATGTACCCTTTAACAAATCCACTATACCACAACTAAACAAGAAATGTAAAGCTAGGCTAAATGCTCTCAAAGCTGTTGCTGGCTACAATCCCAACTATGGTGCTAATGTGAGAATCGTGAGAATGATGTACATAGCCTATGTTAGGTCCTTAATTGATTATGCTGCTCCCATGTTGATATTAGCTAGAGAAAGTTCCCTCCGACCCTTGGAGTTAATGCAAAATGAAGCTCTCAGGACTATTCTTGGCTGTCCCAGATCTACAAAAGTTCTTAACATGAGGAAGGAGCTTGGTATTTCTAGTATCAGTGATAGGATTGTTGAAATTAACACTGTACTCGGTATTAGAATGTTGAGAAACGAACCAGACACTGTCACAGTGAATCTTACCAAGTGTCTAGAGGTAAATACACACAGATCTAAATGGATTGTGAAAACGTGCAATTGCATTAAGTTTTATAACCTGCATGAACTGTATCACTGTAGGCAACAAGAGCATTTCACCCCTCCATGGAAGATGTGTTCATTTAATATCACATACCTACAAGTCCCTCCCAAGAAGCTCATTGCTAGTAATCCCTTCCTTAAATCTCTTGTTAGAGCAACTGCCCAAGAAGAAATTTTTCGCCTAGCTGGTAGTAATAAGTTATCACAAGTTATATACACTGATGGATCTAAACAGGAGTCTTCTGGCAGGGCTGCATCTGCTCTTGTTGCCACCTCCCTAGTTAAGAACGATAATAAATTTGTTGAGTTAGGCATAAGAATTAACAAATGGGCGTCTACACTGCAAACTGAATTGTTTGCAATCCTAATGGCGCTAAAGCTAACCTATGACACTGAGCTTGACTCTATCATCATTACTGATTCTATGTCATCACTGAAGGCTCTTGGCTCATATAATGACTCCAACAACATGCTCATTGGGGAAGCCAGGTATAGATACTCAAAAATTAGGGACAAAGGAATTAATGTACAATTGCTATGGATCCCATCACACATTGGATTACTCCTTCATGATAAAGTTGATATGTTAGCCAAGAAGAGTATCCAGAAGGAGAACGAAGAATATAACTTTGGTATAACTGTGTCTAGCATTAGGAATAATATTAGGAGAGAAGTAAATAATGAAGATGATTGTTATAGGAATGCAGTTAGAAGCCTGAGTAGATCTATAACCCACTATGATAACATGAACGTAGATAAGTATGTTTATGGAGCAACTTGCAATGTGAACAGACTGACTGATGTTGTAGTGGCCAGGCTTAGGCTTGGTTACAAGTACTTCTGGCAGTTTGGGAGACACACAGATGATGATCAAACTAAATGTAAATTATGTGATCAGGCATATGGTCACTCTCTTGAACACTGTGTGCTTAATTGTCCACTTATTGAGGAATACAGAGACAGACAGTATAATAACCTATGTGACATGTCAAGATATCTTATTAATGAAAATAAGATACCAGATATACTAAGCAAATTTCCTAAATTTGCTTGTAACAGATAAGTGAACTATAGATATGTAGATATAAATCCATATGTATTCCTGTTAACCCTTTGGGGCCTAGTTCCTAGGCCTTTTGTGTATCCACATGCTCTCGCGCTACCGTCCATAGGATGGATATGGGGTGCACAATAAACTAGCCACTTCGGTGGCAAAATCTAATCTGTGTAGTACACACCTTTGTGAAGCAGCGTTGTATGTTTCAGCTAGGTCGGCCATTCCGTTGATGTTAGATGGGAATTCTTAGTTGTGTTGTCAGAATTGAATGGAATCATTAAATAAATTGAATGAAATTATTAAATAAATAGCAATGTATGTGTGTGTGTGTGTGTGTGTGTGTGTGTGTGTGTGTGTGTGTGTGTGTGTGTACTCACCTATTTGTACTCACCTATTTGTGGTTGCAGGGGTCGAGTCCTAGCTCCTGGCCCCGCCTCTTCACCGGTTGCTACTAGGCCCTCTCTCTCCCCGCTCCATGAGCTTTATCAAACCTCGTCTTAAAACTGTGTATGGTTCCTGCCTCCACTACGTCATTTTCTAGGCTATTCCACTGCCTTACAACTCTATGACTGAAGAAATACTTCCTACTATCTCTCTGACTCATTTGTGTCTTCAACTTCCAATTGTGGCCTCTTGTTTCTGTGTCCCCTCCCTGGAACATCCTGTCCTTGTCCACCTTGTCTATTCCACGCAGTATTTTATATGTCGTTATCATGTCTTCCCTGACCCTCCTGTCCTCCAGTGTCGTCAGGCCGATTTCCCTTAATCTTTCTTCATAGGACATTCCCCTTAGCTCTGGAACTAACCTTGTTGCAAACCTTTGTACTTTCTCTAGTTTCTTGACGTGCTTTATCAAGTGCGGGTTCCAAACAGGTGCTGCATACTCCAGTATGGGCCTGACATACACGGTGTACAGTGTCTTGAATGATTCCTTACTAAGGTATCGGAATGCTGTTCTCAGGTTTGCCAGGCGCCCATATGCTGCAGCAGTTATCTGATTGATGTGTGCTTCCGGTGTGTGTGTGCGTGTGTGTGTATGTGTGTGTGTGTGTGTGTATGTGTGTGTGTGTGTGTGTGTGTGTGTGTGTGTGTGTGTGTGTGTGTGCGTGTGTGTGTGTATGTGTGTGTGTGTGTGTGTGTGTGTGTGTGTGTGTGTGTGTGTGTGTGTGTGTGTGTGCTTGTGTGTGTGTATGTGTGTGTGTGTGTGTGTGTGTGTGTGTGCAGCCGCAGCAAGCAGCAACAAGGCCGCTCCTATATCTTGCCGTCCCCTGGGCCTATCCGAACTCCAGTGATGGCCAAATTTGCAAGTACTGCTGCAACAACATGCAAGGAACCTATAGTGACATAAAAACTGACGGTGACGACAACGAAATGGACTAAATATGACAAAAGAGGGACCGGCATTCAAGTACCAGACCTGCTGCCAGACGTGAACCAGACATGAGACGTTTTCCACTACAATGAAATAACTGACCTCCATATCAACTGCACCAGTGTTTAACGGGAAGACAACATGGCAGAAAACCTGATCAACTAAATCTCCAAGGAAATGACAGGTCTGTAGGACTTTTTTCTTCAGTGCCAAACGAGGGAAAGAATTGAGCATTTAAACATGGCTGACCGGCATCCAAACAGCCGCTACTGCCAGACGTACAACTAGCGAAGTGAAATTCTCATCTTTACTGACGTTCATCTGTTGACAGTAGCATCATATCTGTACCACCATCATATCACCTGTACCAGTGCTAACGAGAGGGAAACACAGGAGACATCGTCAAATCAACAGTACAAAACTCCAAGGTTATAGGTCGGATATCCCTCAGTGCCAGTCGTGAGAAAGAAGTGAATAGTTAAACAGTCAAGGTTAATGTTTTAGTAGCTGACCTATATTCAGCTGACCAGTGTACAGTGAGAGAATCATAGCAGAAAACGCCAAATATATCTATAAACTCAAGGAAAGTCAGGTTGTAGGTGGCGTTACTCCCCTCAGTGTTTTAAAAATGGCTGAGTCAGCAGAACAGGTCAGGAGACAACAACACCACACAACCCCCGATAAATGGAATTGAGGGGGATTTGGAAGGATAAAACCATGGATTAAACCTTTCTGATCTACCAGAATGGAAAGGAGTTAGAAGTTAATTGAGGAAGCCAGACTGTGAAGTGAGATGGGAAGGGGAGTGTGTAATAAGGGGTTAACTGTAAGGGTTTTGTGAAGTTAAGGGAAAAGTGAGCAGTGAAGAGGGTTTTGAAGAGGAAATTTTACTAGTAATTCAGTGGTGATTGCTAAAGCAGATACTAAGTGTACTAGGGACTGGAAAAGAGAAATAAATATTATTGTATATGAGTAAAAGAGCGAAGAGTGAAAATGGCAGGCATTAGGGGGGTACAGGCTGCCATAATTATATTTATATTTCTTCTTCAATTCCATGAAGAAAGAAATCAGTCATGGGGGTTGGAAAAGGTGAATGGAGTAACAGCGCCCTGGACAGTAAAAGCCCAACAGTTGCCATCCTACCAGAAAAGTAAATGTCACTATCGCCGCAAGGTATGGCAACACCGCATACCCAAACAAAAACAGTGGCACACAGCTCTTATTGTAGCGCTCTTAAGTGGTGATATCCAAATTAATCCAGGACCTCAAACTATTGTGCAGAGGCAAAACAGACAGATAAATGACGGCGATAATGACGGTCTAGTAGCTAGGAATGATAACCTTAACTCCATATGTAATGCATACATAGGTCAATGTGAGACAATACAGCCATTATTATCTCAAACACTACCAAACAGGTGCATACACTGTACTAAAGTACGCATGAAAAACAGAAAAGGCACCTTATGTAAAATGTGTAAGGGGTGGGTGCATGATGGATGTATGTACAATTATAACAACGGTGCCAGAATTCATTTTGTGTGTAACAAATGCACTTTGGCACAGTTACCCTTTAGCAGTGATGACATTGATTTACCTAAATTTAATACAAATGACCCATTGCCATATATTGATGATTATGATTGTTTTATGAAAACAGGCCTTCACTTTATTCATGTCAATGCAAGATCACTTCTTCCTAAATTGGCAGAGATTAGGATTCTAGCTAACAAAATTAGGGCGGCAGTTATAACCATCTCTGAATCTTGGTTGGATGATACGGTGACTGACGACGAGGTCAAAATAGATGGTTACAATATAAAACGCTTAGATAGGAACAGAAAGGGTGGTGGAGTATGTGCCTACATTAGAAATGACTTAGCTTACAACCCAAGACCTGATTTAAATAACAATAAACTGGAGATTCTATGGTTTGAAGTGCTGCTTCCTAAGACCAAACCCATCTTAGTAGGAACTAGTTACCGCCCTCCTACCCAGGACCAGTTCTTAGAAGACTTTTCCAGAGTCTTGTCCGGAGTTGAAAACAATTGCGAGACAATAATACTGGGCGACTTCAATATCTGTTTTCAGCAGCAAAATAACGGGCTATGCAAAAGGTATAAGCAAATTCTAGGATTAAATAGTTACACTCAACTAATTAATACTCCAACCCGGATCACACAGTTCTCAGCCACCCTAATTGACCACATACTTTGTAACCGCTCTGAGAACATTAGTCAGTCAGGCGTCATTACCACAGGTCTTAGTGATCATTTCATCATTTACTGCACCAGGAAAATCACTAGGGATAGGATAGGCCTACACAGGACAATAAAAATGAGGTCAACTAGAAACTACAGTAAAGAAACACTGGTAAATAGGCTACACAATTGTGACTGGACAGAGATAACAAGTTGCACGGACGTAAACGATGCCTGGGAAAAATTCAAAACAATGTTCACTACCATCCTTGATAATATTGCACCAGTTAAAGAGGTTAGGATTAAACGAAGAACTGAACCCTGGATGAATACTGAGATATTAGATAATATGAAATTCAGAGACCAGCTGCTAAAAAGATTTAAAGCAAACAGACAGGATATTGCAGCACTAAATGAATTCCAAAGGGTGAGGAACAGAGTACAGAGACTTATAAAAGGAGCAAAGGCAAAGCACTACTGCTCAAAAATTGAAGAGTATAAGCATAACCCCAGAAAGCTCTGGCAACAACTAAAACATTTGGGGTATAGCCATAAGCCAGTAGATAGGTCTAACATAGTACTCACTATCGATAATGAGGTATGCCATGAAACATCTAAGGTGGCAAATTGCTTTAATTCATACTACACATCTGTTGCATCAACACTAGTAAGTAAACTACCAGCTGCATCAAATACCTTTAACACAGACTCTGATAAGTTTCAAACATACTATACCAATAAAGGGGTAACCCCAAACAGTTGTCAACTAGTAAGTGTATCTCATGACTTTATTCAAAAAGAACTAAGCAGGTTAAACCCAACTAAGAGCACAGGCCCTGATAACATCCCGTCTAAGTTCCTAAAAGATGGTGCTTCTGAACTGTCAATCCCTATTGCTCACATAATAAATCTATCAATCACCACTAATACCGTACCGGAGGGGTTCAAGGAGGCCAGAGTTACTCCTATCTTCAAGAAAAATAGTAGGTCTGATGTAAGCAACTATAGGCCTGTTAGTATACTCAGTATAATATCTAAAATTCTAGAGAGGGCGGTGTATTCTCAAGTAGTTAAGTACCTTAATGACAACAACATTCTCCATAGCTATCAATCGGGCTTTAGAAGATCCTACTCAACCGACACCTCCCTTATTAATCTGATGGATTACCTGAGAACTGAAATGTCAAAGGGGAACCTCATAGGTATGGTAACCTTAGACCTGCAAAAGGCCTTCGATACTGTCAACCACAATATATTATGTAATAAACTTCAAGCTATCGGTATAGGTTCTGTAGACTGGTTTAAGTCCTACCTTAGCAACAGGAGACAAATAGTCAAAATCAACAAAACAGAATCAGAACCCCTGCCGATAACATGTGGAGTTCCCCAAGGTAGTATTCTGGGTCCCTTATTATTCTTATGTTATGTCAATGATATGCCTATCAGTGTCAAGTGCAAACTCCTACTGTATGCAGATGAGAGTGCTCTGTTAGTGTCAGGTAAAGACCCACAAGATATTGCTAATGTTTTAACACTGGAACTGGAGTCCTGCAGCAAATGGTTAGTAGACAACAAACTATCATTACACCTAGGGAAAACTGAAGCCATTCTCTTTGGCACGAAACATAAACTGAGAAGGGTAAATAACTTTAATGTTCAATGTAATGGGGAGCCCATCACTTTGGTTTCATCAGTAAAATATTTGGGAATCCCCTTTGACCCATGCATGTCAGGAGAATTGATAGGGAACAGTGTAGTAAAGAAAGCGAATGCCAGACTGAAGTTCCTGTATAGTGTCTACCTACTGAGGCTCGCAGGACCCTATGTCTAGCCCACATACAATGCCATATGGATTACGCTTGCTCTTCTTGGTACTCTGCCTTGACAAAAAAACTGAAAGATAGACTGCAAATCACCCAGAACAAAATCGTAAGATTCATCCTGGGGCTGGGACCAAGAGAACATGTAGGCCAGGATGAATTACAGCAGTTGGATATGCTGAATGTTGAAGACAGAGTAAAACAACTGAAGCTAAATCATGTTTATAAAATTGCTCACAAACAGTGTCCAGAATATCTTGCTGTCAATTTTGTCAAGGTTGGGAACCAAAGCAATCATAGTACTAGGGGGAGAGAGCACAACTTTGTAGTACCCACAGTCATTGGACAGGCTTCAAACACCTTTTATTGTACAGCAATAAAGGAATGGAACATACTGCCCGCACATGTCAAAGCCAGTCATAGCATGAACCAGTTCAAGAAGAGTGCCAAAAAGTGTCTGATGAATGTAGCTACAGAAAGGGAGGGGAATGATTTTCTATTTTTTATCTAACATACGTGTAAATTTTACCTTATTCCTAGTAATGACCCTCGTATTGTAGATAGTCTTAATGACCCTCGTGTAGTAGATAGTTTTTTTAGTATGATAATAAGATATTATCTTCATTATAGAATAATAAGAAAATATTATAACCTTTATATTATAATAATAAGGTAAAAGGACCCCAATGGAAATAAGTCACTCTGTCTGACTTTTTTGGGTTATCCTAGGATCTCTACACATATGCTGCTATGTATGATAATTATATGTAACTGTATCTGTGTATACCTGAATAAACTTACTTACTTACTTACTTACTTACTTACTTATGCTAGACATTTGTGGAGAAAATTTCTCCAGAAAGGAGGGGTATCAGCGCCCTTCAGCCCCTTCAGCCCCTTCAGCCCTTTCACCCTGTCAGAAAGGGGATTGATATCGTGCTTGCTTCTGCATTAACAATTTAACTGGAAGCAGATGACCAGCGTGTGTCATAGTCATGCCACTCCTTCCAAGAGACCAGTGTTGCAACTAGTGTGGTTTAGTGAGAGAAAATTAGTCTCTTACCGTAGCAGGAAAAGTAAGGAAAATCCTGCACCTACTTTATAGCAATGTGAGGCTATCATGAACTATGGTCTATGCACAGATAACAAGAAATCAAGCATCTTGTATTGCTTCTTGTTGCAGTTTGGTAAGAAAGGGAAAAAATGCTTGTTTCAGTGAATCCTTTATGTGAAGGGGCACCCAGAGTAGAGCTTGGGCGCCGAGATCAAATTGAAATAAGAACATAAGAACATAAGAAAGAAGGAACACTGCAACAGGCCTACTGATCCATGCGAAGCAGGTCCATGTCCACCCCCCCGGACTAGATCAATGACCCAACTAATCAGGCCAGTTCCACTTAAGGAAGGAGCACCGCATCAGACCTAGTAGCACAAGCTAGTCAGGTCCAACTCGCACCCACCCACACCCACTCATGTATTTATCTAATATATTTTTAAAACTACACAACGTTTTAGCCTGAATAACTGTACTCGGGAGTTTGTTCCACTCATCCACAACTCTATTACCAAACCAGCGCTTTCCTGTATCCTTCCTGATCAGTGGTCAGTCGTCACGTGAGGTCACAGACCCTGAGCTGCTTTGGGGATTAGCGTGGACGGTTACAAAGCATGGCTTGCTTCTGCAGTGTTTTAAAAATTGAGGTTGGAGAGTTGAAGGAGGTCTTGCTTCTCCAGGAAGAGATTAGGAGGCTGAAGGTCCACCTCAATGGGTCTGGGAGAGAGTGTGAGGTGGCTGGAGTTGTGGGGAATGAGGCTTCTAGCAGTGAGGTGCAGTCTGTCTCTCGCTGTGAGGAGGCTGTAGTTGGGGAGGTAGCAACGGCTACCAGCAGTGAGGTGCAGCCCAGCACCTGCTACAAGTGGCGAGTGGTTCACAGTAATGGGAGGCACATCAGAGTAAGGAAAGTTAAGAGTGAAGATCTGAAGGTAGGAAATCGCTTCTCTGTTCTTCAGGATGAATGTACTTCAGTGGCCAGTGAAGGTAAGGGTACTACTGCCCCTGCTAATGGAAGATGAGAGATAGAGTGTGCTTCCCTGGAGCTGGTGTTGGGGACATTGTCAACAGACTGGATAATATCATGTCAGGTAATGGGAACAAGCCCATTATCTGTCTCAGTGCTGGTGGAAATGATATTGGGAAGGGTAGGAGAGAAGAGCTGCTAGATAAGTACAGGTCAGCTATAGATTTCATTAAGTCTAAGGGAGGGATCCCAATCATATGTAGCATCTTGCCTAGAAGGGGAGTAGGAAATGAATGGTTGTCTAGGGCAATTGGTGTAAATTGCTGGCTAGACAGATACTGCAAGGAACTTGCAATCCCATTCATTGACAACTGGAACAACTTTTATGGCAAACATGATATGTATGCAAGGGATGGGGTTCATCTCTCTGGGGCAGGGGTGGTAGCACTTGCAGACTCGATTGAGAAGGCCATTGGTGAAATGCCTATGATTTTAAACTGATGGAAGATAGAGGTATGGGTGTGTGTGGGAAACAAGCAGGTTGCAACACTAGGGTTGGAAACAGTAAATGTATAAAAGGCATTCAGCATGAAGTTATAAATAAAGACAATAGAACAGGTCAGCAAACAAAGGGGGACAGCAGAGGGCAGCAAGGGACTAGCTCCCTTAAGGTTTACTATACTAATAGCAGGAGTGTTAGAAATAAGATAGATGAGCTAAGATTAATTGCAAGTGCAGGAAACATAGATATTATTGCTATAACAGAGACCTGGCTCAATCTGAAAGATAGAGAGATGCCCTCTGAATGTCACATACAAGGCTATAAATTATTCCACACTGACAGGGTCAACAGGAAAGGTGGTGGAGTAGCGATGTATGTCAGAGACAATTTAAATTGTTGTGTTAGACAAGATATTAAATTAGAAGCGTCAGCCACTGAATCTGTTTGGTTACAGCTTCTCGAGGGCCGAGAAAAACTAATTTTGGGTGTGATTTACAGGGCCCCAAATCTTGATAGGGAGTGCAGTAAACTTCTATGGGACGAAATTCGTAAGGCATCTACATACGAAAATGTTGTGCTAATGGGAGATTTCAACTATAGACAGATTGACTGGAGCAATTTGACAGGAAATTTAGAGTCGGGTGACTTTCTTGATACGATCCAGGATTGTTTTTTAAAACAGTTTGTGACAGAGCCAACTAGGGGAAATAACCTCCTTGACTTGGTTCTTGCCAGTAGGGAAACACTAATTAATAATCTTGAGGTTAATGATGAGCTTGGGGAGAGTGATCACAAATCACTCAGTTTTAACATATCATGGAATTCCCCTAATAATGGCAATCAAGTCTCCGTCCCTGACTTTCGCTTGGCTGATTTCATAGGACTGAAAAATTACTTAGGTGGGCTGAACTGGAATGACCTGACTAGGGGTCAGGTAGGTGGTGATGGTTGCCGATATGATGCTTTCCAGGGCATAGTTCTAGCTGCTCAGTCAAATTATGTTCCAAATAGGGAAATCAGATCAAACAAAAATGATCCTAAATGGATGAACAATAGATTAAAATATCTGATTGGTCAAAAGAGAGGCATATATAGGCAAATCAAAAGAGGAGAGGGGCAATTAAGAAATCGATATATTCAGTTAAAGAGAGAAATAAAAAAGGGAATTAGAAAAGCAAAAAGAGATTATGAGGTTAAAGTTGCAAGAGAATCGAAGACTAACCCAAAAGGATTCTTTCAGGTATACAGAAGTAAGATCAGGGACAAGATAGGCCCACTCAAAAGTTCCTCGGGTCAGCTCACTGACAGTGATAAGGAAATGTGTAGAATTTTTAACACATACTTCCTCTCAGTTTTTACACAGGAGGATACCAGCGATATTCCAGTAATGATAAATTATGTAGAACAGGACGATAATAAACTGTGCACTATTAGGGTCACAAGTGACATGGTCCTTAGGCAAATAGATAAATTAAAACCTAACAAATCCCCAGGCCCTGATGAACTGTATGCAAGGGTTCTAAAGGAATGTAAAGAGGAGCTTAGCACACCTTTGGCTAATCTTTTCAACATATCACTACAAACTGGCATGGTGCCAGATAAGTGGAAAATGGCAAATGTGATACCTATTTTCAAAACAGGTGACAGGTCCTTAGCTTCGAACTATAGACCAATAAGCCTAACCTCCATAGTGGGAAAATTTATGGAATCAATAATTGCCGAGGCAGTTCGTAGCCACCTTGAAAAGCATAAATTAATCAACGAATCTCAGCATGGTTTTACAAAGGGGCGTTCCTGCCTTACGAATTTATTAACTTTTTTCACTAAGGTATTTGAGGAGGTAGATCATGGTAATGAATATGATATTGTGTATATGGACTTCAGTAAGGCTTTTGACAGGGTCCCACATCAGAGACTATTGAGGAAAATTAAAGCACATGGAATAGGAGGAGAAATTTTTTCCTGGATAGAGGCATGGTTGACAAATAGGCAGCAGAGAGTTTGCATAAATGGGGAGAAATCAGAGTGGGGAAGCGTCACGAGCGGTGTTCCACAGGGGTCAGTGTTGGGCCCCCTGCTGTTCACAATCTACATAAACGACATAGATGAGGGCATAAAGAGCGACATCGGCAAGTTTGCCGATGACACCAAAATAGGCCGTCGAATTCATTCTGACGAGGACATTCGAGCACTCCAGGAAGATTTGAATAGACTGATGCAGTGGTCGGAGAAGTGGCAGATGCAGTTTAATATAGACAAATGCAAAGTTCTAAATGTTGGACAGGACAATAACCATGCCACATATAAACTAAATAATGTAGATCTTAATATTACGGATTGCGAAAAAGATTTAGGAGTTCTGGTTAGCAGTAATCTGAAACCAAGACAACAGTGCATAAGTGTTCGCAATAAAGCTAATAGAATCCTTGGCTTCATATCAAGAAGCATAAATAATAGGAGTCCTCAGGTTGTTCTTCAACTCTATACATCCTTGGTTAGGCCTCATTTAGATTATGCTGCACAGTTTTGGTCACCGTATTACAGAATGGATATAAATTCTCTGGAAAATGTACAAAGGAGGATGACAAAGATGATCCCATGTATCAGAAACCTTCCCTATGAGGATAGACTAAGGGCCCTGAAACTGCACTCTCTAGAAAGACGTAGAATTAGGGGGGATATGATTGAGGTTTATAAGTGGAAGACAGGAATAAATAAAGGGGATGTAAATAGTGTGCTGAAAATATCTAGCCTAGACAGGACTCGCAGCAATGGTTTTAAGTTGGAAAAAATCAGATTCAGGAGGGATATAGGAAAGTACTGGTTTGGTAATAGAGTTGTGGATGAGTGGAACAAACTCCCAAGTACCGTTATAGAGGCCAGAACGTTGTGTAGCTTTAAAAATAGGTTGGATAAATACATGAGTAGATGTGGGTGGGTGTGAGTTAGACCTGATAGCTTGTGCTAACAGGTCGGTTGCCGTGTTCCTCCCTTAAGTCAATGTGACCTGACCTGACTAGGTTGGGTGCATTGGCTTAAGCCGGTAGGGACTTGGACCTGCCTCACATGGGCCAGTAGGCCTTCTGCAGTGTTCCTTCGTTCTTATGTTCTTATGTTCTTAACTTTTAGCTTTATTGCGAACACTAATGCACTGTTGTCTTGGTTCTAGATTACTGCTAACCAGAACTCCTAAATCCTTTTCGCAATCGGTAGTATTAAGATCTACATTATTTAGTTTATATGTGGCATGGTTATTTTCCTGTTCAACATTTAGAGAACCTTGCATTTGTCTATATTAAACTGCATCTGCCATTTCTCCGACCATTGCATCAGTCTATTCAAATCATTCTGAAGTCCGAGAAGCGTGTTATGCATGCATGGACCTTAACAAAGGAACTTTAATAGTGCGTTCTCGATCTTTCAGACAATCTCAATCTTCGAACATTTGCGGTAGAACAATTACAAGGAAGTGTGCTAGCTCCCTGTAGTGACATTACTGCGAAATAAAGGACAAGTATTGGAGAACAGTGTAGTGACAGTGGATACCGGGTTACATCCCTGACACAAATCAGGGAATTTACGTGTCAACTACAAATACCCAGGTACGTCTAATAAACCATAATACTGGTTACGTCAGCTGCGCAGCGGATAGCTAGTTTATGCTTTATTTGGCATGGGGAATCTTGATCATCCCCAGTAGTAGTTTCAAATCCTGCTGTCTGCGATCTTTCTTTGTACATACCCGCTTGTTTTTGCATGGTGCATTGATATAATAAATCGCGTGAGAGATCAGAACATACAGGAGGAGATTAAAAATAGCTATCACCAATCATTGCAATACTTTTTAACAAATCCATTGAATCCTCTACCTTTCCTACAGTTCTCAAAATAGCAAGGGTCACCCCGATCCATAAAGGAGGAGACCACACAGACTTGAATAACTATAGGCCAATATCCAACTTACACCCTCTCTCTAAAATCTTTGAAAAATTAATCCATAAGCGTATCTATTCCTACCTCATCTCCCACAACATACTCAACCCCTGTCAATTTGGGTTCAGGCCTAATAAAAATACTAATGATGCTATTATCCACATGCTAGAACATATTTATGCAGCAATAGAGAAAAAAGAAGTCCCACTGGGGATCTTCATTGACTTACGTAAAGCTTTCGATACAGTTGACCACGACTTGCTCCACATAAAATTGTCGCACTATGGTATAAGAGGGCACTCCCTCAACTACCTAAGTCATACCTCAGAAACAGAAGCCAATATGTGTACACAAATGGGGCAAACTCTTCCGCACAGCCAATTACAGTTGGTGTCCCAAAGGGAAGTGTCCTAGGCCCTGTTCTCTTTCTCATATACATAAATGACCTACCAAATGCATCGCAACTACTCAAACCCACACTATTTGCAGATGACACTACATACGTCTACTCTCACCCGAGCCCAGTCATGCTAGCCAATACTGTAAATACCGAATTACAGAAAATATCAAACTGGATGAGGACCAACAAACTTACTCTAAACATTGACAAAACCTACTACATTCAGTTTGGTAACAGAGCTACAGATGTGTCTCTTAACATAATGATAAATGGATCACCTATCACAAAACTCACAGAGGAAAAATTCTTAGGAATCCTCCTTGATAATAGACTCAAATTTCAAACACATATACAACAAATTTCCAAAAAAAATTCCAAGACCGTAGGCATACTATCGAAGATACGGTACTATGTTCCACAGTCAGCCCTCCTGGCCCTATATCACTCACTTATTTACCCCTATCTCACCTATGGAATTTGTGCATGGGGCTCAACAACAATAAACCATCTCAGACCACTAATCACCCAACAAAAGGCTGCAGTCAGAATAACAAATTCCCACTACAGGCAGCACACTCCACCAATATTCAAAACTCTAAACCTACTCACCATACAAAACATCCATACTTATTACTGCACCTACTACATACATAGAACACTTAACTCTGACATAAACCCTCCCCTTAAACATCTCCTTACCAACCTCAACAGAACACATGACCATAACACAAGGCACAGATCACTCTTTGATGTTCCTCGTGTCCATCTCACGCTATGCAAAAACTCAATGCACATAAAAGTCCCTAAAATCTGGAATTCATTACCTGTGAATATAAAAGAAAAACTGTCTGTTTATAAATTCAAGTCTCTTCTCAAAAATCACTTACTCACCCACAACTAAATAAATACTGAATAATTGTATCTCATAAATTGTATCTCATATATGTATCTCATTATTGTATCTCATAAATGTCAACCTGTAACCCAATCAAACTTTGTTACTATTTAACTTCATTACCTAACATAATACTCCATTCTAGTGATTACACAGCAACACGGTAAATGACCATATAACCTGTCTTTGTAATACTCATTTGTACTAAATTGTTATCTGTTTTACAATAATTTTTGTACCACTGAATATATCATTGCTTAGTTAATCTTAAGTTAATTTTAAACCTGCCCATAATGCTCTGCATACAAGGGGCTTTGGCATGCTGCACTTTAAAAATTGTATTCCTTGTACTTCTCTGTATCATGCTCAAATTAAATAAATAAATAAATAAATAAATAAATAAATACTGATTGTACAGCAATGCAAGCAACCATACGACCTGTTTTTGTAATACTCATTTGTGCTTAATTGTTATCTGTTTACAATAATGTTTTACCACTGAATACTTCATTGCTTAGTTAATCTTAAGTTAATTTTAAGCCTGCCCGTAATGCTATGCATTCAAGTGGCTTTGGCATGCTGCATTTAACTGTATTCTTCTGTACTTCTCTGTATCATGTTCAAATTAATAAATAAATAAATAAATAAAAATCCATGCTTGAAGCTCAGTGACGTGCCCGGGCTGGGAAAGAAACATGGCTTATGAACCAGGCTGCCCAGCGTATGTGGCATTTGTGTGGCCGAGTGGACTAGAGCGCTGCTTGGGAATCTTGACCGTCCTCAGTAGTAGTAACGAATCCTGCTGACTGCAATATTTCTTTGTATATACCCGCTTGTTTCTGCATGGTGCATTGATATATATATTCTTTCTTTCAACACACCGGCCATATCCCACCAAGGCAGGGTGGCCCAAAACGAAAGTTTCTCTTTTAAATTTAGTAATTTATACGGGAAAAGGGGACACTAGCCCCTTGCTCCCGGCATTTTAGTCGCCTCTTACAACATGCATGGCTTACGGAGGAAGAATTCTATTCCACTTCCCCATGGAGATAAGAGAAAATAAACAAGAACAAGAACTAGAAACAAAATAGAAGAATACCTAGAGGGGTGTGTATATATATGCTTGTACATGTATGTGTTGTGTGACCTAAGTGCAAGTAGAAGTAGCAAGACATACCTGAAATCTTGCATGTTTATGAGACAGACAAAAGACACCAGCAATCCTACCATCATGTAAAACAATTACAGGTTTTCGTTGTACACTCACTTGGCAGGACGGTAGTACCTCCCTGGGCGGTTGCTGTTTACCAACCTACTACCTAGGATATGTACATATATATATATATATATATATATATATATATATATATATATATATATATATATATATATATATATATATATATATATATATATATATATATATATATATATATGTCGTGCCGAATATGTAAAACTGGTCAGTTAGCAAGAACTCATTTAAAATTAAGTCCTTTCTAAAAAAAAATCTTATACGTTTAAAAATATATTTTTTTTTCATTAATGTTAATGAACAAATTTAGAATTTTGCATCAAAATTTATAGTGTATACAGAGACGTGTAAATATCACAAAGAGATGTTTTTGTTTTAGTGTATATTATCAGAGAGTTCAGTTGTGCTGCCTGAGTGACTAGTTTATTGTGCATCCGCAGCTCATCCTGTGAGCGGTAATGCAAAACACAGGATTAAAGAGGTCACAGTGGGTCTTTGTCAGGTCCCAATGAGCATTGTTACATTACTAGAAAGAAATATTCGTGGAAAGAAATAGTATAAAATACCGACACAGTGGCAAAATTAACACATAAGCAGTATAATGTGATTCATTATTGACAATGTATCGCCCATACAATAGGCTTTATCAAGTCACAAACAGATCTACCTGGGTGGAAGGTACGTGAGTATTTATAGGATGGAGTCAGGCGGAGAATTCTGGGTAGTTTGCATCTGATGAGGACCTGTACGGGACTGGCGGGTGTGAATGTAGTTATGTGAGATAACGATGAAGAAGTTTCTTGGCAAGGGGTTCAGCTATATATTAGAAGCCGGTGTTTTTGTTAAAGTTTTTGGATATACAGATAAGTGATGATTCCAGGATTCTGCGGTATTGAGTGTTGTCTTCTCTGGCGATAAGTCTTGCGTTTCTGTAGTTAATTAAATGGTTGTGTGAATTTCGGTGTTGAACACAGGCATTCCTTAAATCGTCCGATCTCCCTGCGTACTGGTGTTCTGAAATACGTGTTTGGAGGTTTCTGGATGTTTCACCCACGTATAATTTGCTGCACTCATTACAAAGGATTGTGTATACCCCTGCAAAGGATTGAAGTTTGTCCTGTCTAATACTGGTAATGTCCTTGTTGGTGGTGGATGTGGAGGTAGATACTTAGAATGAGGTATTGGAAAAGATGTTGGAAGTGTGTTTGATAATGGAGTTGGTGGGGAGGACTATGTTGGTGGGGGGACTATGTTGGTGGGGACTATGTTGGTGGGGAGGACTATGTTGGTGGGGAGGACTATGTTGATGGGGAGGGCTATGTTGGTGGGGAGGATTATGTTGGTCGGAAGGACTATGTTGGTGGGGAGGACTATGTTGGTGGGGAGGACTATGTTGGTGGGGAGGACTATGTTGGTGGGAAGGACTATGAACAAGTATTTTCTTAACTTCATTTCCCTCGTCACTTCATTAGAGACTGCAGACGCCGGGCATATAACATCTAATGGTATAAACCTTGGTAATAAATACCGACAAGTTGGTTTAGAAAGACATGTAAGCAAACACTATGACATATTTATTAGAAAACGTTTCGGTCCTGGGACCTTGATCACTTCTAACATACAGAGGTAGAAAGACATTATATATATAGGCGGAGAGTGAGATGTGAGTGACGCACATGACCTAAGGAATGTCATGTTGTGATAAGGACGGGTAGATGATGAAATCATGTGACTCCTGTGTTTTTGGGTTGGTGCTGCTTAAGTATCATGTATGCCAATGTTTTTGAATTTTTTTGTAGTTTCCAGTGTTGCGTTCTATAGTGTCGGTGACGGCGATTAGTGAGGCTTCTAGGCACCGTCGGCGTCTGAGGTCTGGTTCTGTGAGAACGAGTTGTGCCTCATTCTAGTTCATCAAATGTCCCGTGGAGTCTCTGTGGAGGACACAGGCGTACCTTACATCGTCTCTGTTAGAGGCATTTCGATGCTCATTCAGGCGGACTGCAAGATCTCTGCCTGTCTTGCCTACATATTTCTTGGGACAGAACCCACAGGAGATAGTGTAGACGCCTGCTGTAGAAGTTAGAGGTGTGGGGCTGCGTTTCGTAGTGAGGTCTTTGATAGATGATGTGTTTATGGTGGAAACGTTGATGTTACTCATAGCAAGTGCCCGGCGAGTATTCGTGGCAACCTCACCACATGGGAGTACTATGAACTGCTTAGGGGGCTGTTCCATGGGCGGTTTGTTGAGGATAGCTTGTGCCTTGAGTCTGCAATCTCGGATGAAGAAAGATGGGAACTGAAGACGTGTAAAGGCTTGTGTTATGTAAGTGCATTCTTCTTCTAGAAAACAAGGGCTGGAGATGCGAAGACCTCTCAAGAAGAAGCCAATGAGGACTCCCTCTTAGTGCGGGTGTCTTGGTGCGAATAAAAGTGTATAAGATCATCCTTGTTGGTAGGTTTTCTATACACTTTGAAGAGAAGTTTGTCACTGTCGGGAGATCTGCACAGGAGAACGTCGAGGAAAGGAAGTTTGCCATCGTTTTCGAGTTCAAGTGTAAACTTTATTGATGGTTCAAAAACATTGGCATACATGATACTTAAGCACCACCAACCCAACAACACTAGTATTGAACATCAAAATGGTATACAATACCGACAGGTTGTTAGGTAAGACACATATGCAACAGTTAGACAACTTTATTCCGAAACGTTTCGCCTACACAGTAGGCTTCTTCAGTCGAATACAGAAAGTAGGCCTACTTTCTGTATTCGACTGAAGAAGCCTACTGTGTAGGCGAAACGTTTCGGAATAAAGTTGTCTAACTGTTGCATATGTGTCTTACCTAACAACACTAGTATTGCACCTCACTCTGAGCCTATATATACCCTCTGTGTCCATGTATTGTCTGTAATGGCTTGATAAAGCTCCTGGAGAGCGAAACGTTGCCACAATAAAATGTCACATTAGTTGCACTTGTGTCCTTTTACTTTACGACACAGGAGTCACATGATTTCATCATCTACCCGTCCTCATCACAACATGACATTCCTCAGGTCATGTGCGTCACTCACATCTCACTTTCCGCCTATATATATAATGTCTTTCTACCTCTGTATGTTAGAAGTGATCAAGGTCCCAGGACCGAAACGTTTTCTAATAAATATGTCAATGTTTGCTTACGTGTCTTTCTAAACCAACATCTAATACACCCAGAGAAGACTGACGAGAGGAGATACATAGTCCTCCCCACAACAGTAGTTGGAAAAGTGGCAGATGCAGTTTAATATAGACAAATGCAAAGTTCTAAACATTGGAGAGGAAAATAACCATGCCACATATAAACTAAATAATGTAGATCTTAATATTACGGATTGCGAAAAGGATTTAGGAGTTCTGGTTAGGAGTGTTCTGAAACCAAGACAACAGTGCATAAGTGTTCGCAATAAAGCGAATAGAATACTTAGCTTTATATCAAGAAGCATAAATAATATTTTTGGTCACCGTATTACAGAATGGATATAAATGCTCTGGGAAACTTACAAAGGAGAATGACAAAGTTGATCTCATGTATCAGAAATCTTTCCTATGAGGATAGACTGAGAGCCCTGAATCTGCACTCTCTAGAAAGGCATAGAATTAAGGGGGATATGATTGAGGTGTATAAATGGAAAACAGGAATAAATAAAGGGAATGTAAATAACGTACTAAAAATATCTAGCTAAGACAGAACTCGCAGTAATGGTTTCAAGTTGGAAAAATTCAGATTCAGGAAGAATACAGGAAACCACTGGTTGTGGATGAGTGGAACAAACTCCCCAGTACAGTTGAAGAGGCTAAAACGTTGTGTAATTTTAAAAATAGGTTAGATAAATACATGAGTGGGTGCGCGTGGGTGTGAGGTGGACCTGACTAGCTTGCGCTACTAGATCAGATGCCGTGCTCCTTCCTTAAGTGAATGTGATCTGACCTAACTAGGTTAGGGCATTGGCTTAAGCCGGTAGGAGAGTTAGACCTACCTCGCATGGGCAAGTAGACCTGCTGCAGTGTTCCTTCTTTCTTATGTTCTTATGTTATTATCTTTTCCAATACCTCATACGAAGAATCTACCTCCACATCCACCACCATCAAGGACATTACCAGTAATAGACAGGACAAGCTACTATTTTATTCAGGTATACACAATACAGTTACATAGATTATCATACATAGCAGCGTATTTGTAGAGAACCTAGGAAAGCCCAAAAAGTCAGATAAGAACATAAGAAAGGAGGATCACTGCAGCAGGCCTGTTGGCCCATACTCGGCAGGTCCTTTACAATCCATCCCACATAACAAAACATTTGCCCAACCCAATTTTCAATGCAACCCAAGAAATAAGGTCTGATAACTCTATCCACTCATTTGCAAGTCCCACTCAAATCCCACCCCTCTCACTCATATATTTATCCAACCTAAATTTGAAACTACCTAAAGTCCTAGCCTCAATAACCCAACTAGGTAGACTGTTCCACTCATCAACTACCCTATTTCCAAACCAATACTTTCCTATGTCCTTACTATATCTAAACATGTCTAATTTAAATCCATTACTGCGGGTTCTCTCTTGGAGAGATATTATCAAGACCTTATTAATATCCCCTATATTAATACCTGTCTTCCACCTATACACTTCGATCATGTCTCTCATCATTCTTCGTTTAACAAGTGAATGTAATTTAAGAGTCTTCAATCTTTCATCATAAGGAAGATTTCTAATGCTATGTATTAATTTAGTCATTCTACGCTGAATGTTTTCTAACGAATTTATGTCCATTCTGTAATATGGAGACCAGAACTGAGCTGCATAATCTAGGTGAGGCCTTACTAATGATGTATAAAGCTGCAGTATAACCTCTGGACTTCTGTTTCTTACACTTCTTGATATAAATCCCAATAATCTATTTGCCTTATTACGTACGCTTAGGCACTGCTGTCTTGGTTTAAAGTTACTGCTCACCATAACCCCCAAGTCCTTTTCACAATCTGTATTGCTAAGTTCTACATTATTTAACTTATAAGTGCTAGGGTTATGGACACTCCCGAGCTTCAGAACCTTGCATTTATCTACACTGAACTGCATCTGCCACTTTGCTGACCAGGTATTGAGTTTGTCTAAATCCTCCTGAAGTTCCCTGATATCTACGTTTGAATCAATTATCCTACCTATCTTTGTGTCATCGGCGAATTTGCTCATTTCACTAGTAATTCCCTCATCAAGATCATTGATATATATTATAAACAACAACGGGCCCAAGACTGATCCATGTGGAACGCCACTTGTTACAGATCCCCATTCGGATTTAACCCCATTTAGGGACACTGCTTCCTGTCTGTGAGCCATGACTCGATCCACGAGAGCACTTTTCCCCCAGTGCCATGAGCTGCCACTTTCTTAACAGTCTTTGGTGCGGAACTCTATCAAAAGCCTTACTAAAATCTAAGTAAATAAAATCAAATTCTTTATCGTGGTCAACAGCCTCAAAAGCTTTACTGAAGAAAGTTAATAAATTAGTTAGATAAGACCGGCCTCTTGTGAATCCATGCTGAGTATCATTAATCATGCTATGCTTATCGAGATGGCTTCTTATAATCTCAGCTATAATTGACTCTAGTAATTTGCCTACATTTGAGGTCAGGCTTATTGGGCGGTAATTTGACGGTAACGACTTGTCCCCTGTTTTAAAAATAGGAATTACATTAACCATCTTCCACATATCAGACACTACACCTGTTTGAAGAGATAAATTAAAAATATTAGTTAATGGTTCACAGAGTTCCATTTTGCATTCCTTAAGGACCCTTGAAAAAACCTCATCAGGACCCGGCGACTTATTTTGTTTCAGTCGGTCTATTTGTTTCATAACCATCTCACTAGTGACTGTGATGTTACATAATTTATCTTCTTCAGGCCCACTATAAAAATTAATTACTGGAATATTGTTAGTGTCTTCCTGTGTAAAAACTGAGAGAAAATAACTATTTAAAATCGAGCACATTTCATTCTCTTTGTCAGTAAGATGCCCATAGTTATTTTTAAGGGGACCTATCTTATCTTTTGTTCTGTAGACCTGAAAAAAATTTTTGGTTAGTTTTCGAATCCCTAGCAACTTTAACTTCACAGTCCCTTTTAGCTTTTCTTATCCCCTTTTTAATGTCCCTCTTAATGTCAATATACTGATTCATAAGATGACCCTCACCTCTTCTGATACGCCTATAAATTCCCTTGTTATGCCCTAGCAGATATTTCAGCCTATTATTCATCATTTCTATTTGATCTAATTTCTTTATACGGGATAAACTTTCTTTGAGCAGCATGTATAGTGTTCAGAAAACTGTCATACTGATACCTCTCTTCGTTACCCCAGTCAACAGATGATAAGTGTTCTCTAAGCCCATCGTAATCTGCCAAGCGAAAATCTGGGACTGTTAGTGAGTTATCCCTACTATCATACTTCCATTCAATGCTAAATGTAATTGATTTGTGGTCGCTAGCACCCAGTTCCTCTGAAATTTCTAAATTATTAACAAGGGATTCATTGTTTGCCAGAACTAAGTCAAGCAGGTTATTTCCCCTTGCAGGTTCTGTCACAAACTGCTTCAAAAAATAATCCTGAACTACTTCTAAGAAGTCGTATGATTCTAAATTCCCAGTCAAGAAATTCCAATCAATATGACTAAAGTTAAAGTCTCCTAGAATTACTATATTTTCGTGCCTTGTGGCCTTAACAATTTCCTCTCATAGTAGTCTCCCTTGGTCCCTATCTAAGATAGAGTGACTTATTTCCAATGGGGTCCCTTGTAATGACTGCAGCAAATTATACGTGGGCGAAGCATCCAGAGACCTCCAAACACGTATTTCAGAACACCAGTACACAAGCAAATCGGACGATTTAAGGAATGCCTGTGTTCAACACCGAAATTCACACATCCATTTAATCAACTACAGAAACGCAAGATTTATCGCCAGAGAAGAAAACATTCAATACCGCAGAATCCTGAAATCATCACTTATCTGTATATCCAACAACTTCAACAAAAACAACGGCTTCTATAAATGTCATAGCTGAACCCCTTGCCAGAAATTTCTTCATTGTTATCCCCCATAACTACATACGCACCCGCCAGTCCCGTGCAGATCTGTTTGTAACTTGATAAAGCCCACTTTGTGAGCGAAACGTTGTCAGTAAAGGATCACATTATACTGCTTATGTGTTTATTTTTCCAGAAATATTGGTCAAATTATATTGTACAATTTCTTCATTTAGTTGTTGTAAACAGTACAGTAAGGAATACAATGATTATAGAGCAATGGTTCAGAGAACCGACACGTTGATAAATTAGACACATGTGCAACTCTTGGGTATCTTTATTGAGGAAACGTTTCGCCACACAGTGGCTTCATCAGTCCATACAAAGGAGAATCTTGAAGAACAGGAGGAGAATGAGGTAATCAGTCCCTCAGTCCAAGACTGATGGACTGACCATATCAACTCAAGGCTGAGGGACTGATTACCTCATTCTCCTCTTGTTCTTCAAGATTCTCCTTTGTATGGACTGATGAAGCCACTGTGTGGCGAAACGTTTCCTCAATAAAGATACCCAAGAGTTGCACATGTGTCTAATTTATCAAGGAATACAATCTTGAAAAAATGATATCTTATTACCACAAATGATCTATAAAAAACAAAAACATTGGCCATAAATGACATGCAAAAATCTGGATACAACCACAAGATTTCAGTTATCATGTCATTAACAATGAGGAGTTTTGCCATATCTTGTAAGGTTGCGTGGAGGTATCTCTGACGGGTTGGATGTTTCTACACTCTAAAATATAATGCCGCGGTGTTTGCCCCTGTCTCTGTCCACACACCACTGTATGGCCCTGTCTCTGTCCACACACCACTGTATGGCCCTGTCTCTGTCCACACACCACTGTATGGCCCTGTCTCTGTCCACACACCGCTGTATGTCTCTGTCTCTCTCCACACACCAGTGTATGGCCCTGTCTCTGTCCACACACCAGTGTACGGCTCACTGTCCACACACCAGTGTACGGCTCACTGTCCACACACCAGTGTACGGCTCTGTCTCTGTCCACACACCAGTTTACGGCTCTGTCTCTGCCCACACTCATAGCATTTTATGTCATTGACATCTCCATATAAACTATACTGCCAGATATACTTACAATCTAGCCTTTGTCTAGCAGTAACAACATCTTATAAGCTACTGACCTTGTTACTAACAAAAATTATCCCAAATGGATGAACAATATATTAAAAAATCTCATTGGTCAAAAGAGAGGCATATATAGGCATATCAAAAGAGGGGATGGGCAGTTAAGAAATCAATATATTCAGTTAATAAAGGAAATAAAAAAAGGAATAAGAAAAGCAAAATGGGATTATGAGGCTAAGGTCTCAAGGGATTCAAAGACTAACCCAAAAGGGTTCTTTCAGGTATACAGAAGTAAGATTAGGGACAAGATTGGCCCACTTAAGAGTAACTCAGGTCAGATCACTGACAGTGATAAGGAAATGTGTGAAATTTTCAATTCTTACTTCCTCTCAGTTTTTACTCAGGAAGATACTAGCGAAATTCCAGAAAAAATAGATTATGTAGAACTGGACGATAATAAACTATGCACGATTGCAGTAACTAGTGACATGGTCCTCAGACAAATAGAGAAATTAAAACCAAACAAATCCCCAGGTCCTGATGAGCTGTTTGCAAGGGTTTTAAAGGAATGTAAAGAGGAACTTAGCATACCTTTGGCTAATCTTTTCAATATATCACTACAAACTGGCATAGTGCCTGGCAAGTGGAAAATGACAAATGTAATACCTATTTACAAGGCAGGTGACAGGTCCTTATTTTCGAACTATAGACTAATAAGCCTTACCTCCATAGTGGGAAAATTTATGGAAACAATAATTGCCGAAGCAACTCGTAGCCATCTCGAAAGGCATAAATTGATTAATGAATCTCAGCACGGTTTTACAAAGGGGAGTTCCTGTCTTACGAATTTACTGACTTTCTTTACTAAGGTATTTGAGGTGGTAGATCATGGTATTGAATATGATATTGTGTATAAGGATTTCAGTAAGGCTTTCGATAGAGTTCCACATCAGAGGCTATTGAGGAAACTTAAGGCACACTAAATAGGAGAAATTTTTTCTTGGGTTGAAGCATGGTTGACGAATAGGCAGCAAAGAGTTTGCATAAATGGGGAGAAATCGGAATGGGGGCACGACACAAGCGGTGTTCCACAGAGGTCAGTGTTGGGCCCAATGTTGTTCACAATCTACATAAACGACATAGATGAGGGAATAAATAGCGACATAAGCAAATTTGCTTATTTCGTTAAGGCCGTCCAATTCATTCTAATAAGGACATTAGAGCACTCCAGGATGCTTTGAATAGACTGATGAAGTGGTCGGAGAAGTGGAATATGCAGCTTAATATAGACAAATGCGAAGTTCTAAACGTTGGACAGGAAAATAACCTTGCGACATATAAACTAAATAATGTAGATCTTAATATTACGGGTTGCGAGAAGGATTCCGGAGTTCTGGTTAGTAGTAATCTAAAACCAAGACAACAGTGCATTAGTGTTTGCAATAAAGCTAATAGAATCCTTGGCTTCACAGCAAGAAGTATAAATAATAGGAGTCCTCAGGTTGTTCTTCAACTCTATATATATTTGGTTAGACCTCATTTAGATTATGCTGCACAGTTTTGGTCACCGTATTACAGAATGGATATAAATGCTCTGGAAAACGTACAAAGGAGGATGACAAAGTTGATTCCATGTATCAGAAATCTTCCCTATGAGGATAGACTGAGGGCCTTGAATTTGCATTCTCTAGAAAGGCGTAGAATTAGAGGTGACATGATTGAAGTGTATAAATGGAAAACAGGAATTAATAAAGGTGATGTAAATAGTGTGTTAAAAATATCTAACATAGAGAGGACTTGCAACAATGGCTTTAAATTCGAAAAATTCAGATTCAGGAAGGATATAGGAAAGCACTGGTTTGGTAATAGAGTTGTGGATGAGTGAACAAACTCCCGAGTACCGTCTTAGAAGCTAAGACGTTGTGTAGTTTTAAAAATAGTTTGGATAACTACATGAGTGGGTGTGGGTGGGTGTGAGTTGGACCTGACTAGCTTGTGGTACTAGGTCGGATACACTGCTCCTCCCTTAAGTGACGTGTCCTCGGATCAAGAGAAAAACATGTAGCTCAGCTGCATGCGTGATTCTTGTAGGATCGCTGGCTCAAGTAGTAAGGCGATGCTTACATTGTGCTGTCTCAGGAGGCGGTATAAGGTTCGTAGGGTCGAGTCCTGCGCTGCCGCAGTTTGGTAAATGATATATATGTATATATATATATATGTATATATATATATGTATATATATATATATATATATATATATATATATATATATTTATATATATATGTATGTATATATATATATATATATATGTATGTATGTATATATATATATATATATATGTATATATATATGTCGTGCCGAATAGGCAGAACTTGCGATCTTGGCTTAAATAGCAACGCTCATCTTGCCATATAGGACAAGCGAAAATTTGTGTATGCAATAATTTCGCCAAAATCATTCTGAACCTAACGAAAAAAAATATATTTCACTGTGTTTGTTTAGTATTAAATTATTGTAAACAAATCTAAAATATATTTAGGTGGGTTTGGCTAAAATAAATTGCGCTTGTTATAATAAGGTTAGGTAAGTTTTCTAAGATTCTTTTGGTGCAAAATTAAAATTTTTTACATTAACATTAATGAAAAAAATATATCTTTAAACGTATAAGAGAAAATTTTAGAAAAGACTTAATTTTAAATGAGTTCTTGCTAATTGACCAGTTTTACATATTCGGCACGACATATATATATATATATATATATATATATATATATATATATATATATATATATATATATATATATATATATATCAATAAGAACACTGCGACTAGCCAAGGACTCGAGCTCATGCTGCTTTGGCCTACCTCATGGTGGGCGAAAACTCATGACGTCCTAATCCAATAGACCATACAATCCTTTAGGATTGTAAGGTCCAGTAGATTACGACGTCATGTGTTTTTGCCCACCACGAGGCAGACCAAAGCAGCATGGGTTCGAGTCCTTGGCTAGTCGCAGTGTTGCTATTGATCAATACCACTTGTTCCTGGGCACAATAATATAAAATACTGCTCGTTGTACTAGGACACCAAACAGAGACTAGAATGAAATTAGCCTAGAGTCATCCACACCAAAGTGTGTCCTTGGATAGCGAGCACATCAAGTTCTGCTGGCTGCGCTACTCTTAAGGATTGTGTGATTCAGTGGATTAAGGCGTCGTGAGTTTTCGCCCACCATGAGGCAAGCCAAACCAGCATGGGTTCGAGTCCTTGGCTAGTTGCAGTGTTTTATATATATATATATATATATATATATATATATATATATATATATATATATATATATATATATATATATATATATATATATATATATATATATATATATATATATATATACAGTGGTCCCTCGTTTTTCGTAATTAATCCGTTCCTGGAGGAGCTACAATAAACGAAATTTACGATTTGCTAATCAAATTTCCCCATAAGAAATAATGCAAATACAATTAATCCGTTTCTGACACTCAGAAGTATTAAAACAAAAATTTTTTTTACATGAAATATACATGTAGTACATAAACAATACAATGGGAAATGATGAATGAAACATTAACAGCATAACACTTACGTTTATTGGAGATTCTTCTTAGTGTATGGGAGACTGGAGGAGGAGAGAGAGTGGATTGTTTATAGTTTGAAAGGGGAATCCCCTTCCAGCAACACCTCAGGTACCAATTGCTTCTGTGGGGTTGCTTCTCTTCTCTGTTTCTTAATGCCATTAGGACCACCTTGAGAGTCACTCTAGTCCTGTCTCGCAAAGTAACTGTGGAGAGAGCTCTGTTTCTGGCGTCTCTTTAACACTTCCCTAAAATGGTACAAGACTTTGTCACTGTACATATTTCTCACCTTCTTTACCACAGGCTTGGTGCTAGGAGCTTTCTTTGGAGCCATGGTAGCTTATTTAGTACTTGCAAGCACTAAAATGAGTGGAATATTATGAAATATTTCGTAGGAGCACTTGAGGGGACCTTGACACACTGGTAAACAATGCCAGACTGGCTGGGTAGGGAGGCCTCCCCTGCTCACACCGTGCATAAGCGTCTTGGACGAACTACTATTCGCGAGTCAACCTATGAATAGCGAGTCCATGTTTATACGAAAATACCCCTATGATTGGCGAAATTTACGATTGCCGAGAACTACGAAAAGTGAGGGACCACTGTATATACATATATACATATATATATATATATATATATATATATATATATATATATATATATATATATATATATATATATATCTATATATATATATATATATATATATATATATATATATATGTCGTGCCGAATATGTAAAACTGGTCAATTAGCAAGAACTCATTTAAAATTAAGTCCGTTCTAAAATGTTCTCTTATACGTTTAAAGATATATTTTTTTCATTAATGTTAATGTAAAAATTTTTAATTTTGCTCCAAAAGAATCTTAGAAAACTTACCTAACCTTATTATAACAAGAACAATTTATTTTAGCCTAACCCAACTAAATATATTTTAGATTTGTTTACAATAATTTAATACTAAACAAGCACAGTGAAATATATTTTTTTTCGTTAGGTTCAGAATGATTTTGGCGAAATTATTGCATACACAAATTTTCGCTTCTCCTATATGGCAAGATGAGCGTTGCTATTTAAGTTAAGATAGCAAATTCTGCCTATTCGGCACGACATATATATATATATATATATATATATATATATATATATATATATATATATATATATATATATATATATATATATATATATATATATATATATATATATATATATGTATATATATATATATATATATATATATATATATATATATATATATATATATATATATATATATATATATATATATATATATATATATATATATATATATATATCGTGCCGAATAGGCAGAACTTGCGATCTTGGCTTAAATAGCAACGTTCATCTTGCCATATAGGACAAGTGAAAATTTGTGTATGCAATAATTTCGCCAAAATCATACTGAACCTAACGAAAAAAATATATTTCACTGTGTTTGTTTAATATTAAATTACTGTAAACAAATCTAAAATATATTTAGTTGGGTTAGGCTAAAATAAATTGCTCTTGTTATAATAAGGTTAGGTAAGTTTTCTAAGATTCTTTTGGTGCAAAATTAAAATTTTTTACATTTACGTTAATGAAAAAAATATATCTTTAAACGTATAAGAGAAAATTTTAGAAAGAACTTAATTTTAAATGAGTTCTTGCTAATTGACCAGTTTTACATATTCGGCACGACATATATATATATATATTATGCAAAAGGATCACAGTAAACAGGTGATATCAGAATATGCAAAATAACTAATGAAAAAATAGTGAAATTCCAAGCGCTATCGTGACGACACATTATAAGAGGCGGTAAAGACAATAGGACAAAAGAAAACTTAGAAGGCCTAGATATCAACTCATATATAAATATATTGATGATGTAGTCAGGTCACAATTCAAATAAAAAAATTTGAGTCATATGTCAGGCAGAGTTTAAATTCCTCATCAGTCCTATTCATTATAATTTAATCTAATTTATTTATCCCTGAACTTATATTCATATTGAAATGAATGCTCTTTTTTATGAAGCATGATTCGATTACATATCACTCAGCCGTGGACCTGTAGAGAATAAGTGTGCAGGACTATTCTCTACTGCCTAAGTTTATCAGGCCTCTGGTGCAAAATTTGAATGCAGGAAAAATAGTGCATTGATGGACGCGCGGATGGCTAGCGGCGATGCGTTGATCAACGACCTGACAGTTAAACGGTCAAACAGTGTTGTTTAGATTGTGTAGTTAAAATCTCTCACATGAACACAACATTAGACAGCTTTTCAAGGTACAATGTAGTAATCTTAGTTCAAGTTTTTTCCAGTTTGACTGTAACATATTTTATTGCATTCTTTTTCTCTTTTTTTTTTTTTGAGGGGGGGGTGAACTCTTAATCAAATGCTTTTTTTTTACAGTATCAATACTTTAAAATGCAGCTTTGGTTTTAAAATTCCTAAGCGGAGAAGATGTAGCTATAAGATTCCATATAAAAAGTACAATATAATATTAAGTAGGAAGTTTTCACGATGCCATGAGAGAAAGTTCATGGTGATGACAATTTTCTGACATTTCTTTCAATGTTCTATTCACGAAACATTTGATTACTGTGGATTAGAGTCTCAGTCTGCATGGTCAGTGGCGGGTCTGTACCGCTTCTTACTACTCTTCTATATTTGCGTATCGTAGCTTTGATTAACCTATATATATTGTTTAACTTTTTATTATTTTGATTCAGTTAGGGAATACTTCCAGTTTGTACGTTATGTACTAAGTAAACAGTATGAACTTTGTAACGTTTAATTCCAAACGACTCTTAAATTTTCGTGAATTTTATGTGCTTTTCCAGCAATAATTTTGACAATAGGGATGAACTCTGAAATACTGAGAGGGATCCATTGTCATTTACACACAACCTATTTCTTAGAACAACGTTTACTGTGTAGAGCTTTCCCAAGTTCCGACCTGATGAAGCTCTGCACTGATCGAAACATTGTCTCAGTGAGAACTAGATCAGCAACATGTCATTTCTTCCCAAGTTACCACTTGATCTTCCCAAGCTAACACTTGATCTTCCCTAGCTAACACTTGATCTTCCCAAGCTAACACTTGATCTTCTCAAGTTACCACTTGATCTTCCCAAGTTAACACTTGATTTTCACAAGTTACCACTTGATCTTCCAAATTTACCACTTGATCTTCCCAAGCTAACACTTGATCTTCCCAAGCTAACACTTGATCTTCCCAGGCTAACACTTGATCTTCTTAAGTTACCACTTGATCTTCCCAAGCTAACACTTGATCTTCACAAGTTACCACTTGATCTTCCAAAGTTACCACTTGATCTTCCCAAGCTAACACTTGATCTTCCCAAGCTAACACTTGATCTTCTCAAGTTACCACTTGATCTTCCCAAGCTAACACTTGATCTTCACAAGTTACCACTTGATCTTCCAAAGTTACTTGATCTTTTCAAGTTACCACTTGATCTTCACAAGTTACCACCTGATCTTCCTAAGCTAACACTTGATCTGCTCAAGTTACCAATTGATCCTCCCAAGTTACCACTTGATCTTCACAAGTTACCACTTGATCTTCTCAAATTACCACTTGATATTCCCAAGCTACCACTTGATCTTATCAAGTTACTTGATTTTCCCAAGTTACTACTTGATTCTCTCAAGTTACTACTTGATTTTCAGAAGTTACTACTTGATTTTCCCAAGTTACTACTTGATTTTCCCAAGTTACTACTTGATTTTCCTAAGTTACTACTTGATCTTTACAAGTTACTACTTCATCTTCAGTATTCGTTCCCATCTTGCTCCTCATCCTCATATCTGACATAGACAAGGATGTCAGCCACAGCACCGTGTCTTCCTTTGCAGATGACACCCGAATCTACATGACAGTGTCTTCCATTGCAGACACTGCAAGGCTCCAGGCGGACATCAACCAAATCTTTCAGTGGGCTGCAGAAAACAATATGAAGTTCAACGATGAGAAATTTCAATTACTCAGATATGGTAAACATGAGGAAATTAAAACTTCATTAGAGTACAAAACAAATTCCTTCCACAAAATAGAGCGAAAAACCAACGTCAAAGACCTGGGAGTGATCATGTCGGAGGATCTCACCTTCAAGGACCATAACATTGTATCAATCGCAGCTGCTAAAAAAATGACAGGATGGATAATGAGAACCTTCAAAACTAGGGATGCCAAGCCCATGATGACATTCTTCAGGTCGCTTGTTCTATCTAGGCTGGAATATTGCTGCACACTAACAACACCTTTCAAGGCAGGTGAAATTGCTGACCTAGAGAATGTACAGAGAACCTTCACAGCGCGCATAACGAAGGTAAAACACCTCAGTTACTGGGAGCACTTGAAGTTCCTGAACCTGTACTCCCTGGAACGTAGGCGGGAGAGATACATGATTATATACACCTGGAAAATCCTAGAGGGACTAGTACCGAACTTGCACACGAAAATCACTCACAACGAAAGCAAAAGACTCGGCAGACGATGCAACATCCCCCCCCCCAATGAAATGCAGGGGTGTCACTAGCACGTTAAGAGACAATGCAATAAGTGTCAGGGGCCCGAGACTGTTCAACTGCCTCCCAGCATACATAATTGGAATTACCAATAGACCCCTGGCTGTCTTCAAGCAGGCACTGGACAAGCACCTAAAGTCGGTACCTGACCAGCCGGGCTGTGGCTCGTACGTTGGACTGCGTGCAGCCAACAGTAACAGCCTGGTTGATCAGGTTCTAATCCACCACGAGGCCTGGTCACAGATCGGGCCGCGGGGGCGTTGACCCCCGGAACTCTCTCCAGGTAAACTCCAGGTAAGTTACCACTTAATTTTCCCAAGGTATCACTTGATCTTCCCAAGCTACCACTTGGTCTTACCAAGATCTTCACAAAGTTAATGCATGTTCGTCACAAATTACCACTTGATCTTCCCAAGTTACCACTTGATCTTCACAAGTTACCACTTGATCTTCCCAAGTTACCACTTGATCTTCACAAGTTACCACTTGATCTTCCCAAGTTACCACTTGATCTTCACAAGTTACCACTTGATCTTCACAAGTTACCACTTGATCTTCACAAGTTACCACTTGATCTTCCCAAGTTACCACTTGATCTTCACAAGTTACCACTTGATCTTCACAAGTTACCACTTGATCTTCACAAGTTACCACTTGATCTTCACAAGTTACCACTTGATCTTCACAAGTTACCACTTGATCTTCACAAGTTACCACTTGATCTTCACAAGTTACCACTTGATCTTCACAAGTTACTACTTGAACTTCACAAGTTACCACTTGATCTTCACAAGTTACCACTTGATTTTCACAAGTTACCACTTGATCTTCACAAGTTACCACTTGATCTTCACAAGTTAACACTTGATCTTCACAAGTTACCACTTGATCTTCCTAAGTTACCACTTGATCTTCACAAGTTACCACTTGATCTTCACAAGTTACCACTTGATCTTCACAAGTTACCACTTGATCTTCACAAGTTACCACTTGATCTTCCCAAGTTACAACTTGATCTTCACAAGTTACCACTTGATCTTCACAAGTTACCACTTGATCTTCACAAGTTACCACTTGATCTTCACAAGTTATCACTTGATTTTCACAAGTTACCACTTCAGCTCATAGGTAACTTTGACATCACGCCAGACTAAGACAAGAGACAGAGGAAAAAGAGGGTGGGGGTGACTACTACCCATCCTGTGGGCGGTAGTAACTACGTACCCATCCTCCGAGTGGAAGTGACTATGTCCCCATTCTGTGGGTGGTAGTAACTACGTACCCATCCTCCGGGTGGAAGAACCTATGTCCCCATACTGTGGGTGGTAGTAATTATGTACCCATCCTGCGGGTGGAAGTGACTATGTACCCATCCTGTGGGTGGTAGTAACTACTTACACATCCTGTGGGTGGTAGTAACTAAGTACCCAACCTGTGGGTTATAGTAACTACGAACCCATCTTGTGGGTGGTAGTAACTACGTACCCATCCTGTGGATGGTAGTAACTACGTACCCATCCTGAGGGTGGTAGTAACTACATACCCACAAGTTGAGTGGTCTTGAAAAGATTTCCATGTTACATCAAGGGTCTTGGAGTGTGAACCAGCATTCATGATACATCATGGGTCTAGGAGTGGGTACCAGTATTCATGATACATCATGGGTCTTGGAGTGAGTACCAGCATTCATAATACATCATGGGTCTTGGAGTGAGTACCAGCATTCATAATACATCTTGGGTCTTGGAGTGAGTACCAGCATTCATGATACATCATGGGTCTTGTAGTGAGTACCAGCATTCATAATACATCTTGGGTCTTGGAGTGAGTACCAGCATTCATAATACATCAAGGGTCTTGGAGTGTGTACCAGTATTCATGATACATCATGGGTCTAGGAGTGGGTACCAGTATTCATGATACATCATGGGTCTTGGAGTGAGTACCAGCATTCATAATACATCAGGGTCTTGGAGTGTGTACCAGCATTCATGATACATCATGGGTGTTGCAGTGAGTACCAGCATTCATGATATATCATGGGTCTTGTAGAGAGTACCAGCATTCATGGTACATCATGGGTCTTGGAGTGAGTACCAGCATTCACGATACATTATGGGTCTTGGAGTGAGTACCAGCACTCATGATACATCATGGGTCTTGGAGTACCAGCATTCATGATATATCATGGGTCTTGGAGCGGGTACCGGCATTCATGATACATCATGGGTCTTGTAGTGAGTACCAGCATTCATGATACATCATGGGTCTTGGAATGGGTACCAGCATTCATGATACATCATGGGTCGTGGACTGAGTATCAGCATTCATGATACATCATGGGTCTTGGAGTGGGTACCAGCATTCATGATACATCATGGGTCTTGGAGTGGGTACCAGCATTCATGATACATCATGGGTCTTGGAGTGGGTACCAGCATTCATGATACATCATGGGTCTTGGAGTGGGTACCAGCATTCATGATACATCATGGGTCTTGGAATGAGTACCAGCATTCATGATACATCATGGGTCGTGGACTGAGTATCAGCATTCATAATACATCATGGGTCTTGGAATGGGTACCAGCATTCATGATACATCATGGGTCTTGGAGTGAGTACCAGCATTCATAATACATCATGGGTCTTGGAGTGAGTACCAGCATTCATAATACATCATGGGTCTTGGAGTGAGTACCAGCATTCATAATACATCATGGGTCTTGGAGTGAGTACCAGCATTCATGATACATCATGGGTCTTAGAGTGGGTACCAGCATTCAAGTTACATCATGGGTCTTGCAGTGAGTACCAGCATTCATGGTACATCATTTGTCTTGGAGTGAGTAATAGCATTCATGACACACCATGGGTCTTGGAGTGAGTACCAGCATTCATGATACATCATGGGTCTTGGAGTGGGTACCGGCATTCATGATACATCATGGGTCTTCTAGTGAGCACCAGCATTCATGGTACATCATGGGTCTTGGAGTGTGTACCAACATTCATGATACATCATGGGTCTTGGAGTGAGCACCAGCATTCATGATATATCATGGATCTTGGACTGAGTATCAGCATTCATGATACATCATGGGTCTTGTAGTGTGTACCAGCATTCATGATACATCATGGGTCTTGGAGTGTGTACCAGCATTCATGATACATCATGGGTCTTGGAGTGGGTACCAGCATTCATGATACATCATGGGCCTTGGACTGAGTATCAGCATTCATTATACATCATGGGTCTTTGAGTGAGTACCAGCCTTCATGATACATCATGGGCCTTGGAGTGGGTACCAGCATTCATGATACATCATGGGTCTTGGAGTGGGTACCAGCATTCATGATACATCATGGGTCTTGGAGTGGGTACCAGCATTCATGATACATCATGGATCTTGGACTGAGTATCAGCATTCATGATACATCATGGGTCTTGGAGTGGGTACCAGCATTCATGATACATCATGGGTCTTTGAGTGAGTACCAGCCTTCATGATACATCATGGGTCTTGGAGTACCAGCATTCATGATACATCATGGGTCTTGTAGTGAGTACCAGCATTCATGATACATCATGGGCCTTGGAGTGGGTACCAGCATTCATGATACATCATGGGTCTTGGAGTGGGTACCAGCATTCATGATACATCATGGGTCTTGGAGTGGGTACCAGCATTCATGATACATCATGGATCTTGGACTGAGTATCAGCATTCATGATACATCATGGGTCTTGGAGTGTGTACCAGCATTCATGATACATCATGGGTCTTGGAGTGAGTACCAGCATTCATGACACATTACGAATCTTGGAGTGAGTACCAGAATTCACTATACATCATGAGTCTTGGAGTGAGTACCAGCATTCATGATACATCATGGGTCTTGGAGTGTGTACCAGCATTCATGATACATCATGGGTCTTGGAGTGAGTACCAGCATTCGTGATACATCATGGGCCTTGGAGTGGGTACCAGCATTCATGATAGATCATGGGTCTTGTAGTGAGTACCAGCATTCATGATACATCATGGGTCTTGGAGTGAGTTCCAGTATTCATGGTACATCAGGGGTCTTGGAGTGGGTACCAGCATTCATGATATATCATGGGTCTTGGAGTGGGTATCAGCATTCATGATACATCATGGGTCTTGGAGTGTGTACAAGCATTTATGATACATGATGGGTCTTGTAGTGTGTACCAGCATTCAGGATACATCATGGGTCTTGGATTGAGTACCAGCATTCATGATACATCATGGGTCTTGGAGTGTGTACCAGCATTCATGATACATCATGGGTCTTGGAGTGAGTACCAGCATTCGTGATACATCATGGGCCTTGGAGTGGGTACCAGCATTCATGATAGATCATGGGTCTTGTAGTGAGTACCAGCATTCATGATACATCATGGGTCTTGGAGTGTGTTCCAGTATTCATGGTACATCAGGGGTCTTGGAGTGGGAACCAGCATTCATGATACATCATGGGTCTTGGAGTGGGTATCAGCATTCATGATACATCATGGGTCTTGGAGTGTGTACAAGCATTTATGATACATGATGGGTCTTGTAGTGTGTACCAGCATTCAGGATACATCATGGGTCTTGGATTGAGTACCAGCATTCATGATACATCATGGGTCTTGGAGTGTGTACCAGCATTCATGATACATCATGGGTCTTGGAGTGAGTACCAGCATTCGTGATACATCATGGGCCTTGGAGTGGGTACCAGCATTCATGATAGATCATGGGTCTTGTAGTGAGTACCAGCATTCATGATACATCATGGGTCTTGGAGTGTGTTCCAGTATTCATGGTACATCAGGGGTCTTGGAGTGGGTACCAGCATTCATGATACATCATGGGTCTTGGAGTGGGTATCAGCATTCATGATACATCATGGGTCTTGGAGTGTGTACAAGCATTTATGATACATGATGGGTCTTGTAGTGTGTACCAGCATTCAGGATACATCATGGGTCTTGGATTGAGTACCAGCATTCATGATACATCATGGGTCTTGGAGTGTGTACCAGCATTCATGATACATCATGGGTCTTGGAGTGAGTACCAGCATTCGTAATACATCATGGGCCTTGGAGTGGGTACCAGCATGCATGATAGATCATGGGTCTTGTAGTGAGTACCAGCATTCATGATACATCATGGGTCTTGGAGTGTGTTCCAGTATTCATGGTACATCAGGGGTCTTGGAGTGGGTACCAGCATTCATGATACATCATGGGTCTTGGAGTGGGTATCAGCATTCATGATACATCATGGGTCTTGGAGTGTGTACAAGCATTTATGATACATGATGGGTCTTGTAGTGTGTACCAGCATTCAGGATACATCATGGGTCTTGCATTGAGTACCAGCATTCATGATACATCATGGGTCTTGGAGTGTGTACCAGCATTCATGATACATCATGGGTCTTGGAGTGAGTACCAGCATTCGTGATACATCATGGGCCTTGGAGTGGGTACCAGCATTCATGATAGATCATGGGTCTTGTAGTGAGTACCAGCATTCATGATACATCATGGGTCTTGGAGTGTGTTCCAGTATTCATGGTACATCAGGGGTCTTGGAGTGGGTACCAGCATTCATGATACATCATGGGTCTTGGAGTGGGTATCAGCATTCATGATACATCATGGGTCTTGGAGTGTGTACAAGCATTTATGATACATGATGGGTCTTGTAGTGTGTACCAGCATTCAGGATACATCATGGGTCTTGGATTGAGTACCAGCATTCATGATACATCATGGGTCTTGGAGTGTGTACCAGCATTCATGATACATCATGGGTCTTGGAGTGAGTACCAGCATTCGTGATACATCATGGGCCTTGGAGTGGGTACCAGCATTCATGATACATCATGGGTCTTGGATTGAGTACCAGCACTCTTGATACATCATGGGTCTTGGAGTGGGTACCAGCATTCATGATACATCATGGGTCTTGGAGTGTGTACCAGCATTCATGATACATCATGGGTCTTGGATTGAGTACCAGCACTCATGATACATCATGGGTGAAGATTGAGACACTTATGCAGCATAAGTGTCTCAATCTTCAACTTGTCGGTTTTTCAAACCATTCATCACATACATCATGGGTCTTGGAGTGGGTACCAGCACTCATGATACATCATGGGTCTTGGAGTGAGTACCAGCATTCATGATACATCATGGGTCTTGGAGCGGGTATCAGCATTCGTGATACATCATGGGTCTTGGAGTGTGCACCAGCATTCATGATACATCATGGGTCTTGGAGTGAGTGCCAGAATACATGATACATCATGGGCCTTGGAGAGATTACCAGCATTCATGATACATCATGGGTCTTGGAGTTGGTACCAGCATTCATGATTCATCATGGGTCTTGGAGTGGGTACCAGCATTCATGACACATCATGGGTCTTGAAGTGAGTACCAGAATTCATGACACATCATGGGTCTTGGAGTGGGTACCAGCATCCATGATACATCATGGGTCTTGAAGTGAGTGCCAGCATTCATGACACATTATGGGCCTTGGAGTGAGTACCAGCATTCGTGATACATCATGGGTATTCTAGTGAGTACTAACATTCCTTGTACATCATGGGTTTTGGAGTGTGTACCAGCACTCATGACACATCATGGGTCTTGGAATGGGTAACAGCATTCATGACACACCATGGGTCTTGGAGTACCAGCATTCGTGATACATCATGAGTCTTCTAGTGAGTACCAGCATTCATGACACATCATGGGTCTTGGAGTGAGTACCAGCATTCGTGATACATCATGGGTCTTCTAGTGAGTACCAGCATTCAAGATACATCATCGGTCTTCTAGTGAGTACCAGCATTCACGATACATCAGGGGTCTTGGAGTGTGTAGCAGCATTTCTATAACTTTCTCGGTGGTCAAAATTATATATATGTATATATATATATATATATATATATATATATATATATATATATATATATATATATATATATATATATATATATATATATATATATATATATATATATATATATATATACATGAGCGTGTTAGATAGGAGTGAATGGAGACGAATGATACTTGGGACCTGACGATCTGTTGGAGTGTGAGCAGGGTAATATTTAGTGAAGGGATTCAGGGAAACCGGTTATTTTCATATAGTCGGATTTGAGTCCTGGAAATGGGAAGTACAATGCCTGCACTATGAAGGAGGAGTTTGGGATATTGGCAGTTTGGAGGGATATGTTGTGTATCTCTATACGTATATGCTTCTAAACTGTTATATTCTGAGCACCTCTGCAAAAGTAGTGATAATGTGTGAGTGTGGTGAAAGTGTTGAATGATGATGAAAGTATTTTCTTTTTTGGGATTTTCTTTCTTTTTTTTTTGGGTCACCCAGCCTCGGTGGGAGACGACCGACTTGTTGAAAAAAAAAAAAAAAAAAAATATATATATATATATATATATATATATGTCGTGCCGAATATGTAAAACTGGTTAATTAGCAAGAACTCATTTAAAATTAAGTCCTTTCTAAAATTTTCTCTTATACGTTTAAATATATATTCTTTTCATTAATGTTAATGTAAAAAATTTTAATTTTGCTCCAGAAGAATCTTAGAAAACTTACCTAACCTTATTATAACAAGAACAATTTATTTTAGCCTAACCCAACTAAATATATTTTAGACTTGTTTACAATAATTTAATACTAAACAAACACAGTGAAATATATTTTTTTTGTTAGGTTCAGAATGATTTTGGCGAAATTATTGCATACACAAATTTTCGCTTGTCCTATATGGCAAGATGAGCGTTGCTATTTAAGCCAAGATCGCAAGTTCTGCCTATTCGGCACGACATATATATATATATATATATATATATATATATATATATATATATATATATATATATATATATATATATATATATATATATGTATATATATATATATATATATATATATATATATATATATATATATATATATATATATACATATATATATTAGAATTTCAATCATTTCTATTAATCTAATATCCCTTGGCTAGGTTGGTATTGCTCTCGACTCATACTGAGGGTTCGTAGTTCGACGCCTGGCACGAGTAGGGACGTTGGGCGTGTTTCTTTACACCTACTACCCCTGTTCGCCTATCAGTAAGTAGATACTGTTGCAGGTCGCATCCTGGGGGTTGGTAGCATTTCTTATATAGGGCTGAGTTTTGAAATTAGCTTCAGTAGGATAACAGATCTTAGCCTGTAAATTAACTCTTAGCTTGTAAATTAGGTAAAGTAGGATAATAGCTCCTAACCTGGTAAAATAAGCTGAGGAAAGATAACAGCTCCTAGCCTGTTAAAATAAGCTGAGGTGTTATAACAGCTCCTAGCCTGTATAATTAACCTGAGGAAGGATAACAGCTCCTAGCCTGTAAAAATAAGTTGAGGTAGGATAACAGCTCCTAGCCTGGAAAAATAAGCTGAGGTAGAATAACAGCGACTAGCCTGGAAAAATTAGCTGAGGTAGTATAACAGCTCCTAACCTGGAAAAATAAGCTGAGGTAGTATAACAGCTCCTAGCCTGGAAAAATAAGCTGAGGTAGTATAACAGCTCCTAGCCTGGAAAAATAAGCTGAGGTAGTATAACAGCTTCTAGCCTGGAAAAATAAGCTGAGGTAGTATAACGGCTCCTAGCCTGGAAAAATAAGCTGAGGTAGTATAACAGCTTCTAGCCTGGAAAAATAAGCTGAGGTAGTATAACAGCTTCTAGCCTGGAAAAATAAGCTGAAGTAGTATAACAGCTCCTAGCCTGGAAAAATAAGCTGAGGTAGTATAACAGCTCCTAGCCTGGACAAATAAACTGAGGTAGTATAACAGCTTCTAGCCTGGGAAAAATAAGCTGAGGTAGTATAACAGCTCCTAGCCTGGAAAAATAAGCTGAGGTAGTATAACAGCTCCTAGCCTGGAAAAATAAGCTGAGGTAGTATAACAGCTTCTAGCCTGGAAAAATAAGCTGAGGTAGTATAACAGCTCCTAGCCTGGAAAAAATAAGTTGAGGTAGTATAACAGCTTCTAGCCTGGAAAAATAAGCTGAGGTATTATAACAGCTTCTAGCCTGGAAAAATAAGCTGAAGTAGTATAACAGCTCCTAGCCTGGAAAAATAAGCTGAGGTAGTATAACAGCTCCTAGCCTGGAAAAATAAGCTGAGGTAGTATAACAGCTTCGAGCCTGGAAAAATAAGCTGAGGTAGTATAACAGCTCCTAGCCTGGAAAAATAAGCTGAGGTAGTATAACAGCTTCTAGCCTGGAAAAATAAGCTGAGGTAGTATAACAGCTCCTAGCCTGGAAAAATAAGCTGAGGTAGTATAACAGCTCCTAGCCTGGAAAAATAAGCTGAGGTAGTATAACAGCTTCTAGCCTGGAAAAATAAGCTGAGGAAGTATAACAGCTCCTAGCCTGGAAAAATAAGCTGAGGTAGTATAACAGCTCCTAGCCTGGAAAAATAAGCTGAGGTAGTATAACAGCTTCTAGCCTGGAAAAATAAGCTGAGGAAGTATAACAGCTCCTAGCCTGGAAAAATAAGCTGAGGTAGTATAACAGCTCCTAGCCTGGAAAAATAAGCTGAGGTAGTATAACAGCTCCTAGCCTGGAAAAATAAGCTGAGGAAGTATAACAGCTCCTAGCCTGGAAAAATAAGCTGAGGAAGTATAACAGCTCCTAGCCTGGAAAAATAAGCTGAGGTAGTATAACAGCTCCTAGCCTGGAAAAATAAGCTGAGGAAGTATAACAGCTCCTAGCCTGGAAAAATAAGCTGAGGTAGTATAACAGCTCCTAGCCTGGAAAAATAAGCTGAGGAAGTATAACAGCTCCTAGCCTGGAAAAATAAGCTGAGGAAGTATAACAGCTTCTAGCCTGGAAAAGTGAAGTGTAAAGAAATATATTAACATTAAATCTTCCTAAATATCTGACTTGCTCTGAAATTCTTCATTTTTTCCATGAATTAAATAAATAGATTAAAATTTTTCGAGATCCTGTTGTATTGTTTTCTAAGATTTGAATTATATTTCCTAATAATAACGATATTAATAATAAAGATGATGATAAAAATAATAATAATAAAGACATTATTATTGTAGTTGCTGTTATTTTCATTATTATTATTATTATTATTATTATTATTATTATTATTATTATTATTATTATTATTATTATTATTATTATTAATTTATTTTATAAAATGAGATATATTTACATTATAAAATAAGATATTTGTTAATAATTTTGGGAAAGCAAGTTTGATGCTGTTTTGAGACAGACAGAATATATACAAAACATCGCGTATCAAGCTCTTTCTCATATATGTTATAACCTGAACGTAATATTTCTGAAGTCTGAAGATGATCACATGTTTTCTACATAGCTTTGCTGTTCTGTTGTCTCTATTGTGATGTTCATACGGTGGTTCGTATATAAACAAGAACAAAATATGTACAGAGCAGTGGGACCTCCGGCCCATGCAAGGCGCACACCTCTCTAACACCATCTTCATCACTCTTATGTTAGTCCAGCAGACTTTTCAAACTACCCAAGTGTTAACTTTGATGACTCTGCTGATAGTATAAATGGTAAAGTATGTGGTGCATTATGTATAACTATTTATTTGCTGCAATATATATATATATATATATATATATATATATATATATATATATATATATATATATATATATATATATATATATATATATATATATATATATATATAAGGTGCAATAAGAAACAATACTATCAATGGCTTGCTCTTAAGTGATTAAAGTTCGTATAGCCTGAGGTTACTTCATGTGGTACCCAACCCCAGATGTTTAATATGATCTTGTCAGGCTTATTTCTCGTAGGGGCGTGACGGGGTGCCATTGTTCTGGTCAAGCGCTCTTGATCCTACGAAATTAGGCTACCCTACCCTTTCATGGATCAAACACGATAACCTCCCTTAACCCATGCGCTGTATTATCCTCGTGAGTACATTAATAATGACAGGTTACTGCTGGTATTCAGGTGTTGTTCAGAGTCAGCTTAAAAGTGACTCCTGGAAGAAGAGTAAACTCATCAATGAGAAAAACTTTACCATATTTGCTATTGAAGTTAATACTGAACGCAGTGGCATGTTGATGCATGTGTGTGCTTGTCTCAGCTGTGTGTGTGCGCGCTTGACTGTACGTACAGTATGTGAGTGTGTGCGTATGTTCCTGCCAAAGTGCGTAAAACTTAAAGTGCAATATTGTTGTCTACTAGACTGTTCTGCTAGACAATGTCTGCAACAAGAATTACTCATTGAAAACATCCACCAAATCTCAGTGTCCATATTGTTCCTGGTTCCTAAATTTTGACCAACTGGTCCACACCCAGTTTAAATAAAAAAAAATATCAGATCCCCTCTCCCCTTGTTTCTTAAAAGGTGCTATGTAAGCATTATATTAATAAAACAAGGTGCTATGTAAGCATTATATTAATAAAAACAAAGCTTTACAATACCTGTATTCGTCCAGATCCTGGAAAATAAGAGTCGAGTCGACACACTCACTACCGGTGCTGGGGATACACTGCTGCGGGGAAGATGGGGGAGGTGTTAGGGAAAAATTGGCCATGTGCACTAGCATTTTCTCCTAGATTCCCTATCCCTTTAGGGGAAGCTATCATGTAGAAGTTTCCCTGAAAACTATTGTTGCGTGAATTATGTTATATTATTGAGCTAGGAATCGCATTTCTTGTTTTAAACTTGTTAAGCTGCACTCGGAGAAAGTTTTTCAGTTTTTAATATAAACTAATGCACTCCCAAACAGGTTCCTAAAATAAATATCGTACGCAATGAGCAACATCTTTGTGAAAAATAAATATGCAAGGAAATATATTAAAATTTTTTACTTGTTCTCTACGAAGTTAGACTATAGAGTATAATTGCACCTACATATTTTCGTTGCCAAAACTGGCATTTCAGTCCGATAGTAATGTAACTGTAAGTTAAGTGATGTGCTGATTCATCTTGCAGATGACCTCTCACTTTAACATGAATTAGCAAGATAATACATAAATTTTATGCCTCGATTTATCGTTCATGGAGTTATAATCCACAATTAAGAACTATTTAAACTCTTATATTCCAAAAGCGATTAAAATCTGAGCTTTAGAAGCAAGTGATAACTTGCTGAACAATAAGATTAATTTACTATATGTCTTTTCGGATTCACACTTTCGTTGTCATGTGCAGTATATTATCATGCAATGCTATTCGTATATATACGATACATATTTCACGTATGTTTACTAAATGTGCGATCTCATCTAGGGAAGATGGCAGGGAAGCAGAAATTCCCTACTCTAGGGAAATTGTGAGAGTAGCTCCCTAGTGTGCCGGTCTCTCCCGCCAGAGCTCAGGTTCAACATTAAGTTATAATGATATTTTTACACTACATATAGGATGGTGTTTATGTCTTGATATTTTACGCTCGTCTTTATGCATTAAATTTCTAGAAAATGTAAATAACTTCATGCCAAGTGTTTAATAAAATTGAAATTATTAATGAACGTGAGAAGCTGCACTGGCAACTCACACAGCCGGGTTCCGTCCCACGTATTGATCATGAAAACACAGTTCGTCGGCACCAGTTAATATGTCATCCACCGCAAATAGTCAGATAGTATCGCCTCTAGTAATATACAAAATTATAAAATCTTCCAGCAATAGAATAATTACTACATGCATCAGTCGATTAGAAATAGCGTTGAGTGTAGCGTCAGGTGTTTATACCTGAGGTCTCGAGATGGACATGAGTCAGAGGAAATACTTAGCAATGACTCAAATTCACAGGGATGATTTTCCCCGCTTATACTAGCATATTATTGCGTTCATTATATACATTATGTACATAAGTTTCTTTAGCATGCACCTACAGAGAGAGTCGATTTGTTTATGTTTAGATATGAATAAGAAGTTTGAAGTTAATAAGATCGAGTTCTTGTCTAGAAATTAATATGTAATTTTCAAAATTAAATGTTAATGCAGTTTCTATCATAATGAAGTATGTTAAACCTTAGTGTTAAAAGAGAGGGTCGACCTGTAGTCGACGACTACGCAACTCACGCAGTATCAGCCAGCTACACTCAAGAGTCACTTCAATCGCTGTGCGACTCGTAAGGGTTAAGCGCTTCCTAATAAGTATAAAAATAATGATAATAATTAGTGTAGTGGCAATATATTTAATAATCTTCATGAAAACATCAGTGAAGACAACAACTGCACTCGACTACTCAGTGTTTAACACATCCGACAAGTTTTCCCAAAGTAAAACCTGAAATGAGCAACAAATAACATCATTTATATTTGTATTAATGTTTGTAAGTCTTTGTAAGGATCTTCTCACTTCATGATTCAGCTTAATAGTGAATAAGCAGAAGATTATTGTATTTATTTTTAATATAGAGTCCTCAGTGATCAGCCGTAATGTATGATCCGGATCCAAATATGGGGAGACTAATACTTTTTTTTTACCTCATGTGTAAACAATTTGTCCTTGCTGGGAACTAGCACATTACATTTATATTATGAACATAACTTATCTTCCTACTAAGTAATATTATCATTGATAACAACCAAACTGTTAATCTCTGTCAAGTCATATCTTTCTCTGACACAGTGTTTTCTTCCTTTCACTCATCAACTTCCCATCGAGGATGATGTTTTGATGGCTGTGAGAGGCTCTTGATCCAAGGAATAGGAGCTACTCTTTCCTTGGATACGACCTGACTGCATTCCATTTCCCAGGTGCTGTAAAATTAACAGAAATTTAATACTTAATCATAAATTTAATAATAATTTCCACGCAGTTTAAGAGCAAGAAATACAAGAAAGCAAAACAATACAAAGATTCAATGAAAAATGCAGCATAAATATGGAGTAAAGATTATTACAGAGTTATAGAACACTGCAACACTCTGCCTTCTAAAGTTGTACAAACTTATTAACAACTATTACAGCAATAGGAAAAGTGAAGGTACTTACAAATACAGACGTCAACTAGATACAAAGGAAGGATTCGCTATACACAGTGTAAAGACTTAATAGATATAACGTAAGGGACAACTAGATATAATATAGTAGACTACTAAATATGATGTAGCAGCCTAGATACATTGTAGGGGTTGGCTAGATACAGTGTAAAACTTTACTAGATTCAAAGTAGTGAATAATTAAAAACATTGTACACTAGTTGTTCACTAGGTAATATTTAGGAACTAACTAGATACAGTGACAAGCAAAAGACAAAATGTTGGAAAGAAAAATCTTTAATACTGCTATAATGTGTCGTCCAGGGCTGGTCTTTATCACGTATACAAGAAAAAACACCGATACACAGCCTCACACGACAAAAGAGATCTCTGAAGTAAAACTCGAGAGAGGTCACTGGTCAAAAGTGGGGTAAGTGCAGAGGTCAAGAGTGAAATTAAGGTAAGGTCGCGGGGTTAAGGTAAGGAACATGTGATGGTTAAAAGCTTAATATAAGAATAATGGATAATGTGAGTAATTGGTTCAGTCAGCATGTACTGTACTTTCCATTGTTCCGCTCAGTGGTCTCGGTGGCCGCCTAAGGGATCCTTCTTTTGATTCTGTAGTCTTTCTGAAGCAGTTACTGAAGTGTTCCCATGTAATGATATGGGAGTGTAGCCTGCTATGAACAACGCATGTGTTGTTCTGATCTTTCCTCCTGCACACGTATTTGCATTCTTGAAAGCAAGTTCAATAATATCCTGTCCTCCAATGTAAAACTGGCTGTTTCTCTCACATAAAATGCTGAAGATCACTGCAGTGGTGGAGTTTCTTGGGTCTTTGGAATCTGATGAACTCTTTTATGGCTTTATTGTAATAGTAACTACAGCCGCAGCCATGCTGGCTGTACGGAAAATGGGAGTGACAGATACGGCTTCAAGTCTAGTGTGGAGAACGAGATATTGGTCGACGCTGGAGATATGCATATATTCAGTGTTATAAATCCTAAGGGTGAAATATAAAACTCTATTAGAACTTCACATATTCTCCTGAGGAGATAGAGAAAAAGAAATGAATTTGATTTTTCTTGTTGGTAGACTGCCAACTAACCCTGTGCTTGAGAGTGGTGAATTCCTTGCTGAAAAACTTTTAAAGAAAGCGTGAAAAGTATTTTTTTTCATCTCCGGAGACAACTGAATAAAAGATTTCGGAGTTGGGAACATCCTAGAAATAGGTGTCGAAACTTCTAGGAACGATAACTAGAACATCAGACACATACCTTAACCACACGGTGCTGTATTCAGTCATGTTGAATTGGTCTTTATCTAAGTGCTTTAGACGAATGTTAGTCAAGATGGTGCTGAGGGGTGACCCCATTGCTATGCAGTATTTTTATTTGTAGGGGTAATTACCAAAATAAAGGCAAACCTGATGCAGGACTCAATAGGGCAATGAAACTTCTGCTCAGCAATCGGGAGGAAAGAAACAACATAATTACTGAAGTCCCAGGTGAAGCGGGAGGTGACATCTAGACTGGTGAGTTTATGTTCTTGATGATCAGTTGTTTGAGTCTGAAGAGAAGGTCCTCTGTGTGGTAGAAATAAGAGTTGCTGAAGGTACCCCAAAGTTTGGAAAGGTGTCTTGCCTACCAAGTAGTGGGGAGATCTGTTTATCACAGTTGTGAAGGAGGATGTAAGGTTTGTTTGTTTTACGGAGCCCTTAAATGTGTGCAGAGTAGAATGGTTGAAGAATTTTCTAGATTCTTTAAGAAACAAGTTGGTGTCCTTAGCTCCGGTGGGTTGCGTTTTGTAGATGTCTTGCTGACAAAACAGTAGTAGAAGCATTATAGTGTGGTAGACATTGCTGTCAAGAATGACTGTATTTTCGCCCTTGTAGCTTTCGTCTGTAGCTGTTATCTTAATGTCAGAGTTCTTGGGTAGTCCTTCAGGAGAAAGGATGCAATTTTTTAAGTAGAAAAAGTGTGAGAGCCTTCTATTGACAATGGTAATGTTACTACACTATATGTGTCTGTAATTCCAGGTAACAAAGTCCATGCTTTTGCCAGGCTTGTGGTTTCCTGTTCAACGGTTTAGCTTTAGTCAGAGAGCCTCTCTTTCACTGACGGATAATAAGAAATAGGATAAATTAGTGATGATGGGATCTACTGTACTCCATGCCGGAAACGAAGCACGGTTTATGCTGCGAAAACAAGACTTGATCTTCGGATTCGCCTTCAATATGGCAAATATATCTGTAGAATGGATGATGAAAAAAGTACATTCTTCGACGACTCCAGAGTCATGAACTTGGAAGCAGCGCAGCAGCTGTTTCAGTATGACAACTTAGTTAACCACAAGGTCTTAGAGGCGACCACCGTTCATCTTATCTAGAGCACTGAACAAAATACAACATTTATATATATATATATATATATATATATATATATATATATATATATATATATATATATATATATATATATATATATATATATATATATATATATATATATATATAGAGATATACTTGATGGACCCGTTACTCATATCATCCACGATTCTTAACTTACCTCCCTGGCCTCACCTCTTACCCTACTCCTTGGACCTTTATCCTGACTCCGCCCCTAACTCTCCTTTAACCTCTCGACAGCCTGAACTTAGGGAGCTCGTTTGCCTTATTATGTGGTGCATCTAAGTGTTTCTAGTATACTTTATTATTATTATTATTATTATTATTATTATTATTATTATTATTATTATTATTATTATTATTATTATTATCATCATCATCATCATCATCATTATTATTATTATTATTATTATTATTATTATTATTATTATTATTATTATTATTATTATTATTATTATTATTATTATTATTATTATTATTATAACGCAAAGAGAATTCACAAATATATTTTGTATTAAATGCGTATAAGAAGCGTAGTATTAGTGGCTGATCTGGGATGGTTATTCTGGGTTCTATTCCATTTAAAAATTGGACATTTCATATTCTGAATTACGCTGAGACAGCGCTCTTTAATTAATTAAGTTTATAGGTTGAGGGATATTTTGTAAGATCAAAGATAAATGTGTTTGTGTATTGCAAGTATAAAAAATTCTCTTTTTCTGTGGAGAGCTAGACGAGGCTTCTTATATTTTATAAAAGTATTGCAATGTTTTAAAATAAAACAATAAAGTATGGAGTACATGAAACTGTTAAAGTAAATGTTCGTCCTTGTGGTTTAGCGCAACTTTTTGACTATATTAATAACAATAAAGTAAAATGTGGGGGGGGGGGGAGTCACCTGCTTCGTACTGTGGTCAGGTGTATATCAGCACCATTATGAATAATGTTACTTTGTGGACTGGAACAGTCACTGATGTCTATTTTTATACATATTTATATCATTTTTATATACGTGACTATCTATGTATATTTGTATGCATTGTTTAAAATAAAATATATAAAAAAAAAATTAAGTATCCCCCAAAGTTGCATTTTTAAGAAGTTACCAAATTTTCAGTCTTTTCTTCCTGAAAACGTTTTTTCCAAGCTGAGAACGCTTTATCCAATGGGTTTCATCTTTTCTAATGCATGTTTACTGTACCAGAGAAAGGTTGTGCTCAGCTGTTGGTACATACAGGTACCTCATGACTATTGCTAGGTAACCTACGCTCAGTTTCCTAGAATGTTCACTATAACTTTTTTTAAGCTTCTCGCTAGCTTCAAATGTTCAACATTGTTGTATCATTACGAATTTTGGAATAAGATCAATAATTTGAGATAGTCGAAGGAACAAATGGATTCAATACTTGAAAATGAAAAATAGTAATAATTAGGTATCCCAGAAGGGGCACCATTAAGGGGCTGCATGAATTCTTTTTCTTCCTCAAAATTTTCGATTTTATTTTGCTCATAACTCTAGAACGAGACTTGTTAAACCCATTCCCATCCTCTCAAAATGGTTCGGAAAAAATCCAAAATTCTCAGTGGAGATGCTTCTAACGTTCAAAAAATGTGTCAAGAGAATTAGACGACAACAAAAACTGAAATGCTAATGTGTAGGTACAATTCTGACTATTTCTGTGTAAAATGTGATTTTTTTTTTAATCGTTCAGTCGCGTTGTTTAATTTTAACTTTACCTCATTGGACCGATTTCATTATTTAATGGCTGATGCATCTTAGGGTCAGAATAGTGTCTGTTATGTTGTTTTTACATGCACACAAATTTCTTGGTGAAATAAAATAGTTAAAAAAATAGAATCGTTGGAACGTGTGATGTAACTGGTAAATGAGTCATCTAATTGTCTTCAAATTTTTTCCACTTATGACAGTTTTATTTAATAAATTGAGATATTCATTTTTCATTTAATAACTAAAGAATTCTTCTTCAGACTGGCTTCAAACTATTGTTGATAATGCATTCATTAAGAAGGATGATAACTCAGATGTTTAGTTCTTGTCGATGGAAATTTAAAATTTTACCGAAATTGTTAAAATAAATGGAATCGTTGGAATAAAATGAATACTTCATTATTTATGGTCTTTATTAAAAATAAAACTTATCACTCAGTTTACGCTGTGTAAATATAAATTTGTTAATTTTATTAATAACTAGCAAATGCTCTTCTGATTTTTGTAACATTATTGTAAAAAAATTCAAATAGAAAGGAAATGAGAAAACAAACAGAAAAAAATAAAAATTTGTAGTTTTATGAAGCTTTTAAATTTAATAAGAGAAGATTCCATTTATTATTTGATTTCTCACACATTTTATTTTATTACTCTAGAACGCCTTATTCTATCGGCTTCAAATTTTCAATATTTGTGAATTGTTTTTCAGGCAAGATTTATGGGAGTATTTACAAGCGTGCTACATAGGTCATTCCCAAACTTTGTTTTCGTGTGATAGGTGGAGACGGCTAATATGTTCCGTTTCAAATTTTTCACACTGGTGTTTACTACTTAGAAGGTTAATATATTTAAAGGAGTGTGTTGACGTTATGTTTTCCACTTTTAATCTCGAAATGGTATGATATTAGTGTACCTTATTACATTATTTTGCCTTAATGCTGGTGAGGGGCTTTTGTTTCAAGGAAGCGGACTCTAAATCCCCTTGCATGGATCGAATTTGAATGTCTCTCATTCCATATGCGCTATATGATCCCTACGGTGCTGGAACTTTCCTCTGATAAAAATATAACAATTGTGAACGACGTCAGTCTTGAGAAACTAATGTACTGTATGAAATGGATAGAAAAATTTATTGGTTTAGGCTGCGTCATCACAAATTTTGTTGTATTACGTACAAACCTGGAAAATACATCTTCTGGTCAATTTTAAACTGTTAATGCTGATGTGTTTTACTCAAGAGAAAAACTCTATGTTAGGTTGCGAAAGTTATCAAGTGCCAATTTTATTATTCAAATTGGTTTCTGTAAAATAACTGGAGAATATCTCTTCTGATCAGAAATAAGTCAATGTTTGATATTATTTGGTTATTATAGGTTAAATCAACTTAATATTCTTTAATATGCCTTTAACATCTGTAGTCTCTGAAGATCATTGTTAAAAATTTGTCTGTTATATACACTAAGCTTTCATAAAACTTACTTTATTAAAAGGAGCTCAGTCTAACTTGGCTTCAGTGACCGTGTTAGATATGACTGAGTAAAGGTAAGTGGGTTTTTTGAAGTGTTGTTGGAAAATGAGCAAGGTGACATTTATGAAGAGATGCTGGGATAAAATGTTTAACCGGACATGAACGCTGGAGGTGGGAAGTACAGTGTCTGCACTCTGAAGGACGGCGGGGATGCTACACTTCGGAAGGATATCTGAGCTGTGATGTTGGCAGGCCTCTGGAAAGACATTGATTAAATGACTGACAGTGAATGTGTTTCTTTCTTTTCTGGTCACCATACCTTAGTGGGAGATGATACACGAGTTAAAAAAAAAATGCATAGTTATATCTTAAATACTACTACTACCACTACTACTACTGCTACTACTACTACTACTACTACTACTACTACTACTACTACTACTACTAATAATAATAATAATAATAATAATAATAATAATAATAATAATCTTAATTTCTACAAGTACGTGGTGCAGCTTGTACAGGCCATAGCTAGCATCAATAACTGTATAGAAAGATCCTGGTTCTGCAGAGTATTTCTGGCAACTTAGGTTAATTTTGTCCTCAGGATGCGACCCACACCAGTCGGCTAACACCCAGGTACCTACTTACTGCTAGGTGAACAGGGACAGCAGGTGTCTTAAGAAAACACGTCCTAATGTCTCCACCCGTACCGGAATCGAACCACGGACCTCAGTGTGTGAGCTGAGTGTGTTACCAACCACGTCTTCTGTGTAAGATTTAATTTGGCAAGTTTATTTATCATAGTGTTTTCCATTCATTTTCGAGAATGCATCTGAAAATTGACTTCAAACCCTGAACGCTGCTGTATCTAAACTGGAATTACAGTTATACTGATTTTTTTTTTTTTTTTTTTGGGGGGGGGGGGATTTCAGTAGTTGTCCATTTACAAATTTTAAGGAAGAAATTTTAAAAATTAAATTTTCTTAAAAGAGACTCTTACAGGACTGGAGAGAACTTTAAACAGAATAAAACTATGGAACGAAAACTGAGACTTATTGAAAATTCGACATTTTACGACTTGTTGAAGATTAATATGTTTAGCGAGATCGATAAATCCTATTTTGTCAGCATAGTTGCTGATCCCCTACATGTGTTGTATAGCTTATCTGAGTATCATAGTACCATCCATATGTTTTATATATGTGATCCCTTACTAGGCCTAGTGACTGTTTGTGTGATGTCACGTGATGCGCATGTGTGCGCGAGTACCTCTGTAACTTCCTCAGTCCACGCATAGGTCTACACACGGCAGGTTGGGCCTCCCTTACCACAGTCTGAGAATATATAGTGTTACCATCCACAAGTGTGTATATCTTCAACCCTCGATATCTCCTATCGAACCCCACGACAATTGGTGACGGCGGTGTGGGCGTAAAATTGATAATTACATCGATGCACGGAGATAAATTCTCACAGCCGACGACGGACATTTTGTGTGGTCAGTAGGCCGACCTACCCCAAGCAAGCTTTCACCAGCCTATTGCTTCACTTCTGGTCAGTCCCTATGTATTAGCGTTTTAATTGCTATTTGCATTATCTCCGAGGGGTTGACCCGAGTTTGCAAAGTAAGCCAAGCCACTTAAGCCAGTCTGTGGTGGGGGAGTCAGCCCAAGCCCAGTCCAGCCAGCCTTACACCATCCAGCCTTGCCTGCCAAGCTGGCTTTCCACCCCTGGTGTGCTCATCGTTACAAGTTATCAAGCCAGTCTGTGTGAAGGGTTAAGCCAAGCCAGCCAGCAACTAACCCAGGTGACTAACCCAGTACTCAAGCAAGCCACGTGGGTACAGTGTTCTCCATCGCTTTGTGCTTCCAGTTCTAGCCACCCTGTGTGTTTTACCATCCCTGTGGTGTTGTGGTATTTTGTGGGTTTGTTTTAAAGCCAGCCCGGCTTAGAATATTTTCGTGCCTAGTGCAGGTGTCCCCAGTGTGGCTTACGCCGTTCATCCCATAGGCCCAGTCACCACACAGTGTCTCACCACCGCGCTGCCTCAACCACCCACCTCACCCACTACCACTGTTTTTGTACCCTTATTACTGGTTCTAGCACCATATTTTTACAGACCACATAGGGGGTCAAGAGCCAAGTGTGCTCCTTCGTCAGTTTGTGCCACCGTAAAAGCCTCCTGTGTGAGTTCATCATCGATTTAAGCGGCAAATTCTTCGATCATGTGTGGAGAGTAGTCAGCAAACGCCGCCAACCACGAGTCTTCACCACCATCCACCTCATTCAACAACATTGCTACAGTGTAAATGAATAATATTTTTTCATAGAGACATTTGCGAGTGTTGAGACAATTTTCTTGACTGATTTCTTAGTGACATTCAGTAACTCTTGATTAGACTCAGTGTTCATTATATACTGGTCGCAATATTTTTTTTTCCCTTTCTTCAGTGTTATTTTTTGTGCTTTATTTTATGTCTGTTGTGTTGTGTTTCTTTTAATATATACTTGAAGTAAGTGCTTCAGTGTTTTTCCTTGTTGTGTGTAATATATAAGCAGTATAAAACTTGTGTTTACACTTCACAATTATCTTGTTCACAGTATTGCAGTGAAGTAATTCAGTAATTTATTACCTTATATTCTGCATCACAACTCAGTGTTGTCTGTTATATTTTTTTCTCCCAGCATTTGTGTATTCTTGCTGTTTTTGTTTTCATTCATTTGCCATTTTAATTTTTCTCTGTATGTTGAACATTCTTGTGTTAATTCTTTTCATTTAGCCAGTGTCTAATTTATTTATCTCCACAGACAATAGTGCCATTATTTTGTTGAAGCAAGACAATTATTTTCAAAAATTTTCATACCTCAAGTTTCATTGCAAGAAAATTATAGTATTGTGTTTATATTGATGTGTTGTGTTCTGCATCACTGTAAGTGTTCAAACCTTTTTGTTCTGTGTTTTTGCATCTATTATTTTTATATTTCATTGAACAAATTCACTCTTAGTGCAATTTTTAAGTTCTTCTTTTAAAGTAAATCATTCTTTTGCTTGTTCAGTAAGTGTTTGCTTAAGCTGCAATTAAGAGTTAAAGTGTTCATTCACTTCATTCCTTGATGATATATTTTTTTTCTTGTAAACTGTATTTTCTTGTGTGTGTAATTTTTTTTATCATTGCAACATTTACTCATTTTACAATAATTCTTGTGTAAACATTGTGTTGCCATTAAAATTTTTCTTGCAGAAATTTTATGTAGTATTGTGCAGTACTTTTGATTAGTAATTGTTATTTGCAATATTGCTACAGTTTATTTCAGTGCAATATTCTGGGATTTCAGTTTTACATTTTCTGTGCATAATATTTTGTTCCTTGTGTTATTTAATATTTTTTTATTTAGAATTGCTTTCCCAGTTTGTTTTAATTTTGCACAAGCTTTATTGAGTCCATTTTAACATTTTTGATTGATTTATCATTTTATTGTTGAATTTCCTTATTGCATTGAGAGTAAAGACAACTCACTGTGCCATTAATTCAATTTAAAGTAAATTTGAGCAAATTTGATTTGAGTAAAGTACAATTTCTCTTGATTTTCAAAGTGTTCCTTATTCGGTTGAGTATTTTCTTTTGTAAGTGTGAGTTTTCCTTGCTTACAGTGTGACTTATTTTTTTTTCAGTAAGTAATTTCTTCCCGTTTAAGCTTACTGTGTCATATATTCTCTTTATTTTCTTGCTTTATGTCCTTGAGTAAGTTCCCTGAGAAGATGTCCCAGTCACTTTTGAATGTTCACTTAGTGTATCATGCCAGTCAAAGTCAATATGAATCAGCCCACAGTACCAATATTCCTTTACTGACTGGAAGACAATACCTAACTCTTGAGCAATGTGTTTGTTCTCACAGCTTGTATCTTAGATTTGTTAAAGTGCTGCAAAATGTGAAGTTCAGGTTAAGTTCTTATAGATCCGTGAATTACTTATTAACGTAGCCGAGTGGCCAGGCACTAGTAATACTGTCACTCCTGTCTGGAATCCAGTCACAATATCGTGCACGCAGGATAGTGTACAGTTACCTTGGGTTTCGGAGGAACCTCAGACAACCCTGGGTGCTGAGACTACTATCCTTGTGATGGCGACTTGTTCAAGTATTTGTTCCTTCCCAGGGGACGCTTTGAGAAGAACTTTACTTGCAACAAGTTATGCCATCTCTTGCTGGTGCCACAAGCCATTGCAGCAAGACGTTTCTGTGAGTAGTGTACTCACTTGAGTGTTGTTGTTGTCCCTTGTGTTCCAGATGGTGATCCCATCCTAGTTGACAGTAATTCATGCAATGTAAGAAATTGTTTCTCGAGTAAATTTCACATGTTGTTAACGTTTGTAAGTGAAGTTTCTTTATAGTTGTTACCTCGTGTCACTGTGTGCGACTTAGACTGAATATCTGTATTGTTGACCATGTCCATTTATTTTCCCCTGTGCTTGCAGTGAGAGATAGCAGATTCGTTCTCCCTTGCTCATATTGTGTGCTATAGCGTTATTTTTTCTACCGGGGAGAGTCATCCACTCCACCGAGTTTGTTCATTCCTCCAGTAAGAAAGAACCGATCCCTTGTGGTCTGGTGTGATTCGATTCCTGCTCCAGGAAGATTTTATTCTGACTGTGAAGCCACCAGCACCCATTAGTGACTTTGTAATGAGCCAAGAATTACTGTATCGAACAGCCGAGTTGAGTACTCCTAGCAGAAGAGTTAGTAATTCCACAGTCACTAGTGAATGTAGCTGTATCTTTTGTAGATACTCGTTCAGATCGCCCTCAGTCAAGGCATGTGTTAGCCATCACAGAAGAATTTGATCCATCCAAAGATGATAACCATTCTGCATATGTAAATCTTACCCTCGCAGAGTTGGGTTTTAATGTAAACAGCCTGTATAATTAGATGTCCGAGATGAATGAAATTGTCAACTGTGTGTCTTGTTATTAGCTGATCAGTTTTTCAGAATTTTTTTGTGTACACGTTCCCTCCGAATTCTGAGAATTTAGCAATATTGATCTGTGTGCACCAGACTTGCCTTGCTGTTAATTACTTTCACTTTGTAAATATAATTATTCTTCCGCAGAATCCGTAGAGTGCGTGAATACAGATCGATCGATCAATTCCATCCTTTATTATAATATGACTTGTACTTATAATTTGTAATGCATTACGTTAAAACTCATTACGTTAACACCCATTACATTAAAATTCATTACGTTAACACCCATTACGTTAAAACTCATTATGTTAACATCCATTATGATACCATCCATTAGTTCTAAGTTACATATGTCTTTGTTATTGTATAGAATCAGCCCAGAACCACCTGCCTGTTCAGCCTATAGCATAGTAGTGTATGTCGAGACGACATACGTAACATGACCGAGCTGTCAGCATAGTTGCTGATCCCCTACATGTGTTGTATAGCTTATCTGAGTATCATAGGCCTTACTAGGCCTTACTAGGCCTAGTGACTGTTTGTGTGACGTCATGTGATGCGCATGTGTGCGCGAGTACCTCTGTGACTTCCTCAGTCCATGCATAGGTCTACACACGGCAGGCTGGGCCTCCCTTACCACAGTCTGACAATATATAGTGTTACCATCCACAAGTGTGTATATCTTCAACCCTCGATATCTCCTATCGAACCCCACGACACTATTACTACTACTACTACTACTACTACTACTACTACTAATAATAATAATAATAATAATAATAATCTTAATTTCTACAAGTACATGGTGCAGCTTGTACAGGCCATAGCTAACATCAATTATTAACTGTATAGAAAGATTCTGGTTCTGCAGAGTATTTCTGGCAACTTAGGTTAATTTTGTCCTCAGGATGCGACCCACACCAGTCGGCTAACACCCAGGTACCTATTTACTGCTAGGTGAACAGGGACAGCAGGTGTCTTAAGAAAACACGTCCTAATGTTTCCACCCATACCGGAATCGAACCACGGACCTCAGTGTGTGAGCTGAGTGCGCTACCAACCACGTCTTCTGTGTAAGATTTAATTTGTCAAGTTTATTTATCATAGTGTTTTCCATTCATTCTCGAGAATGCATCTGAAAATTGACTTCAAACCCTGAACGCTGCTGTATCTAAACTGGAATTACAGTTATACTGATTTTTTTTTCGGGGGGGGGGGGGAGGATTTCAGTAGTTGTCCATTTACAAATTTTAAGGAAAAAATTGTAAAAATTAAATTTTCTTAAAAGAGACTCTTACAGGACTGGAGAGAACTTTAAACAGAATAAAACTGGAAAGAAAACTGAGACTTATTGAAAATTCGACATTTTCCGACTTGTTGAAGATTAACGTGTTTAGCGAGATCGATAAATCCTATTTTTAATACCTTTTTTTTGATATTCTCAGTTACATTTTTGTTTTCTTCGTCTTAAATTTTCATTTATATCACGAGAAAGGTTTATTCAATCAGCTTGGAATGTTCAACGCTGGTGCGCTATAACCACTTCAGTCATTGTTACGTAGTCTATTCCAGGATTTTATTTCTGTGTATTAACCTGAGAAATTCTCTTCTGATTAGTATCAAAATTTCAACACTAAAGTATCAGACTTAGAAGAGTGGAGGATGTTGGCATCAATTTTAGAAATTGCTGTTTTAAAATTGTATGGTATTTTTCCCATAAATGTCTTTGAACGGCCTTAAACTGATGCTTCTTACTAGCACAATGATAATATACTATATGTTCAGTATTCACAGGAACAAATTTGCTAATATACTAATATTGTTTTAAAATCGGCTTGTTCGATGCAGTGCGATAGCTGGAGAATGCCTCTTCTGGCCGACTTCAAAATTTTAGCGCCAGTTTGCTTTACACAGCAGAAGGGTCGCGTTGTTCAGTAACTGCTGTGATCGGTGAGCAACTTTTAACCCTGATGCACTTGATGAAAAATATGACACAATATAAGTTTAGTCTGTCTAAGAGCATATTCATAACAATAGAATTTCTACCACAGAAGTAACGAGAGAAAAAAGGTGAATGGTGCAGTGATACATCTGTGGAGAAAAAGATCGTTATCCATGGAGACAACAAGACGAATGTATGAGAGTATAGTGTAAAAACACTGTTATATAGGTGTGAAGCATGGGTTGTGAATGTTGCAGCGAGGAGGAGACTGGAGGCAGCTGAGATGTCGTATCTGAGGGCAATGTGTGGTGTGAACATTATGCAGAGAATTCGAAGCATGGAAATTAGAAAAAGGTTCGGAGTTACTATATGTATTATCCAGGGAGCTGAGGAGGGGTTGCTGATGTGGTTCGAAGATTTAGAGAGCAGAGAGAGCAAAATAGGATGATTTGGATAAATCTGCAGTGGAGAGAAGGTAGGATAGGGGTAGTCCTAGAAAAGATTGCAGGGAGTGGGAAAAGGACGGTTTGTGTGCAAGGGGCTTAGACATCCAGCAGACGTGTATGAATCAGATAGGAGTGGAGGCAAATGGCTTTTAAGACTTGACGTACTGTTGGAGTGTGAACAAGGTAATATTTATGGAAGGATTCAGAAAAGCAGGTTACCAAACTTGAGTCCTGGAGGTGAACAGTATAGTGCCTGCACTCTGAAGAAGTGAAAGTGTTTATTTTTCAAGTCACCGCTTAGGTGGAATATGGCCGGTGTGTTGATTTTTTTTTCTAATAAAACTTGTAATCACAACATTCCAAGTTTTATTACTTGGTTGTCTTCAAACTTTCTACATAAAATTCTCTAAGCATAAATCTTAATATTTTAGTAGGCTTCATAGACTATAATTGGCTAAATTTATTACCAGGACTTTTAGAGTATCATACTTACACCTCTGACCAGTAACAAATTAAAGAGCGAAGATGAAAAAAATAAGATTCTAAAACTTATGAAAACTACACTAAGGATTTTGCTTTTGCAATTGACTTTAGCCATTGAAGAGTTATTAATTTTCTGTATTAAAAACTTTCCTCAAATATTAATTACCAGAAAAAGTTTCCAGGATTTAAGACTAATTTTACATTGTTATTCACGACTTTGTATCCTTTTATATTAGAAGAAAGTGCGTGAGTCTCAAGCTCACTCTATAATAATTTCTGTCATATAAAGTGCGTGAGTCTCATTAAATTCAGTCTGTTAGTTTCTGTCATATGAACAGGAAAACAAAACAATTTAAAGCATGTATATTGTCCACACTGAACCCTGCTGTTACTTTAATATACATTTGATGAGCTCCGAGAATTTTTCTAGTGCAGAGCGCGGCGGCGGCGGCGGCGGCGGCGGCGGCGTTGGGTCAGCTGTGTGGAGATCCATGAATCTTGCTCAAGATACATTACATAAACATTGAATATTTGAAGCCGAGAATGTTCAGAAAAACAGGAAAGTTTCCTCTCGTTAAATTTAAAAACACCATATAACCATGTGTTATGCAGGGTTCTGCATGACATTGTAATGTATATACAGTGGAGAAGTGTGCCATAATAATAGATGAATGTTATAATTGTAAAGAATAATTTTATAATTCATAATGTGCATTTGGGGGCACTGTAAAGTACTCTAACTGTAATTATAAAGAAATCCTGCTAGGGATTTATTTTTCAAGGGTGTTTGGGTATGCGGAGTGAGCGTGGCTGGGAGAGTCACGTGGGTCAGCATGGTGTGGAGGCTGGCGTCGGAGATCCTGTGTATTTGAGCTAAGATAAGATAAGATAAGATTTCGTTCGGATTTTTAACCCCGGAGGGTTAGCCACCCAGGATAACCCAAGAAAGTCAGTGCGTCATCGAGGACTGTCTAACTTATTTCCATTGGGGTCCTTAATCTTGTCCCCCAGGATGCGACCCACACCAGTCGACTAACACCCAGGTACCTATTTGCTGCTAGGTGAACAGGACAATAGGTGTAAGGAAACGTGTCGGAATTTCCACCCGCCGGGAATCGAACCCGGGCCCTCCGTGTGTGAAGCGGGAGCTTTACCCACCAGACCACCGGGCCACCTAAGTTTGTAGTCGTGTACTCCTTTTGTTTAGCTAACCCAAGCCATAGGCTCTTCTATGGTTTACCTGTATGTTCACCCAGGCTCTGACATGGCCAGGATGCTGTGGGAGGAGTGAGGAAATAAGAAATGGGGTTTGTAGTGGAGTAGAGACGGCCTGGCGGTGACTAGGCCTAGTGTTATGGTGGCTGGACCTCTAGCCAGCTGTTTCTTGTGTATACTCATTTGGGCATTTAGGATTATTCTTTACAATTATAACATTCATCTATTATTATGGCACACTTCTCCACTGTATATACATTACAATGTCATGCAGAACCCTGCATAACACCATGTATTATTATTTTTAGCTTTCTTTTCTTATTTTCATTCTATATAAAATTCTCTAAAATCCTGTAAAAAATATTAAGTTTTGTTTGCTTTTAAAATCTAATTTGATAAAATTAAAAAATAAACAGCGGCGCCCAGATATTCCAAAATTATTAAAAATATTTATTATTAATGGAAGAGACATTCTCTAGTTACTACATGGGAAACAATTTGCATAAAGTATGCCAATAAAGCTAGGGATCCTTAACCTAAAAAAAAAAAAAAAAAAAAAAAAAACTGAAATTTACACAGCTTCAAGTGAGTGATAAAGTATGTTTAATAAATCCAGGTAACGATAAAATTTTGAAGTCGATCAGAAAAGTCATTCTCCAGTAATTGATCTGAGTAAAACAACTGTAATTTTTAAATTATTCAGTAAATTTCAGATTTGTTCTTACTCAGACTAAACTTTGAGGTTATCATTGTTATTATAGACTACATCATTAATGATATTTTGAAGCCAAAGAGAAGAAGCATTCTTTAGTTAATGACTAAAAGTTATTCAACGATATCAGTAAACTGAAACTTATGGCAGTCAGTAGCAGCGTGAACTTTGTATTTGAGCAACCAAATATGTGGCAAAAGTTTTAAGCCGATCACATGAGTCATGCTGCAGTTATAGCAAGAATGCCAGCGTTTCCGAGTTCTTTTTTTATTTTATTTTATTACATCAACACATTTGTGTGCACGCAAAAAAAAAAAAAAAAAAAAAAACTCAATAGGAATTTTCCTGACCCTAAGATGCATCAGCCATTAAATATTGAAGCCGTTCAGGTGAAGTACCATGAAAATTATTTAACGTGATTAAACGAGAATAAAAATTTCCCACTATTTTACACATAAAATGATCAGGTCTGCTCCTACACACTTAAAGTTCACTCTCCACCCATTTATATTTTTGGGCACCTTTATCGAACATTAGGAGCTATGTTAGTGAGGATTTGGGAAATTATCTGAGCTTTGCAGGATGCCAGGTATGGGTTCGATATTTGATGATGGCGATTATATCAAGAATTTGGTCTTCGTTACGTACACAAGGGTTGAATAATTGGAAGACAACTGGATGAGACGTTCTCCAGTTATCAGAGAAATATAATCGCAAAGTTGTAGGAAAAAAGATAAGAAAAAACAGAACCTCTTAAAGTCATCCTTTCTGAAATCCCTAATAATGTTTAAAATTACCTCGCAAAAGTGTGGGCCATTTGGTATTGTTAACTCACTATTAAACGTTTGGGCCATTTAGTACTGGTGAATAATACACTATAATAATCGTTTGGGCCATTTAGTATTGGTGAATCACACAAACTATAATAAGTGGGTGGGCCATTTTCCCCTACATCACACCGTTCCTTTACCCACACCTTTAAATGGCAGTCTAAATTTCTTTCTTATTTTTTTCCTCAAACTTTGGTGTATAACTAGAGAAACGCTCATTTGATTAGCTTCTAATTTCCGATGTTGGTTTATTGTACTGAGGAACAATTTTTGCAAGAATTAATGTGTGTCACTGACTTTAGGCCAATATTCAGGTTACAGTGTTAGGTACCGTGTTCAGGTCATAATGTTAGGTACAGTGTTCAGGTCACAGTGTTAGGTAGAGTGTTCAGGTCATAGTGTTAGGTACAGTGTTCAGGTCATAGTGTTAGGTACAGTGTTCAGGTCATAGTGTTAGGTACAAAGTTGTGGTCATAGTGTTAGGTACAGTGTTCAGGTCATAGTGTTAGGTACAGTGTTCAGGTCATAATGTTAGGTACGATGTTCAGGTCATAGTGTTATGTACAGTGTTCAGGTCATAGTGTTAGGTACAGTGTCCAGGTCATAGTGTTAAGTACAGTGTTCAGGTCATAGTGTTAGGTACAGTGTTCAGGTCATAGTGTTAGGTACAGTGTTCAAGTCATAGTGTTAGGTACAGTGTTCTGGTCATAGTGTTAGGCACAGTGTTCAGGTCATAGTCTTAGGTACAGTGTTCAGGTCATAGTGTTAGGTACAGTGTTCAAGTCATAGTGTTAGGTACAGTGTTCTGGTCATAGTGTTAGGCACAGTGTTCAGGTCATAGTCTTAGGTACAGTGTTCAGGTCGTAGTGTTAGGTACAGTGTTCAAGTCATAGTGTTAGGTACAGTGTTCAGGTCATAGTGTTAGGTACAGTGTTCAGGTCATAGTGTTAGGTACAGTGTTCTGGTCATAGTGTTAGGCACAGTGTTCAGGTCATAGTGTTAGGTACAGTGTTCAGGTCATAGTGTTAGGTATAGTATTCAGGTCTTAGTGTTAAGGTATATTTATCAGTGTTCAGGTCGTAGTGTTAGGTACAGTGTTCAAGTCATAGTGTTAGGTACAGTGTTCAGGTCGTAGTGTTAGGTACAGTGTTCAAGTCGTCACGAGAGGTCGCAGGTTCTGAGCTGTTTGGGGATGAGTGTGGAGGGTTTCATGGCCATGACTTGCTTCTGCAGCATTTTAAAATCTGAGGTCGGAATGTTGATGGAGGAGGTCCTACTTCTCCAGGAGAAAATTAGGAGGCTGAAGGTTCACCTCGATGGGTTTGGCAGTGAGTGTGAGGTGGAAATGAGGCTACCAGCAGTGAGGTGCAGTCCAGCACCTGCTACAAGTGGCGAGTGGGTCCCAGTAATGGGAGGAACATCAATATAAGGAAAGTTAAGGGAAAAGATTTGAAGGTAGGAAATCGCTTCTCTGTTCTTCAGGATGAGTGTACTTCAGTGGTCAGTGAAGGTAAAGGTACTACTTCCCCTGCTAATAGAAGTAAGCAAATTCTTGTGGTTGGTGACTCAGAGGTAAGATTTATGGACCGTGGTTTCTGTAATAGGAATAAGAAAATGAGAGAGTGTGCTACCCTGGAGTTAGTGTTCGTGACAAAGTCAACATGTTGGACAATATCATGTCAGGCAATGGGAACAAGCTCATTATCTGTCTCAGTGCTGGTGGAAATAATATTGGGAAGGGTAGGAGAGAAGAGCTGCTAGATAAGTACAAGTCAGCTATAGATGTAGTTAGGTCTAAGGGAGGTATCTCAGTCATATGTAGCATCTTGCCAAGAAGGGGAGTGGGCAAGGAATGGTTGTCTAGGGCAATTGGTGTAAATTGCTGGCTGGACAGATACTACAAGGAACTTGCAATTCCATTCATTGACAACTGGGACAACTTTTATGGCAAACATGATATGTATACAAGGGATGGGGTGCATCTCTCTGGGGCAGGGGTGGTAGCACTTGCCAACTCGATCGAGAGGGCCATTGCTGACATGTCTAGGATTTTAAACTGATAGAAGATAGAGGTATAGGTGTGTGTGGGAAACAGTCAGGTTGCAAGGCTAGAGTTGAAAACAGTAAATGTTTAAAAGATGTTCATCATAAAGTTACAAATAAAGACACTGGATCAGGTCAGCAAACAAAGGGAGACAGCAGAGGGCAGCGAGAGACTAGCTCCCTTAAGGTTTACTATACTAATAGCAGGAGTGTAAGAAATAAGATAGATGAGCTAAGATTAATTGCAAGTGCAGGAAGCATAGATATTATTGCTATAACAGAGACTTGGCTCAGTCTGAAAGATAGAGAAAATGCCTTCTGAATGTCACATACAAGACAATAAATTATTTCACACTGACAGGGTCAATAGGAAGGGTGATGGAGTAGCGATGTATGTCAGAGACAATTTAAATTGTTGTGCTAGACAAGATATAAAATTAGAAGCGTTAGCCTCTGAATCTGTTTAGTTACAGCTTCTCGAAAGCCGTAAAAAGCTAATCTTGGGTGTAATTTATAGGCCCCCAAACCCTGATAGGGAGTACAGTAAACTTCTATAGGACGAAAGGCATCTATATACGAAAATGTTGTGCTAATGGGAGAGTTTAGCTTTAGTCAAATTGACTGGAGCAATTTGACAGGAAATTTAGAGTCAAGTGACTTTCTTGATATGTATCAGGATTGTTTTTTAAAACAGTTTGTGACAGAGCCAACTAAAGGGAATAACCTACTTGACTTGGTTCTTGCCAGCAGGGAAACGCTAATTAATAGTCTTGAGGTTAATGATGAGCTTGGGGAAAGTGATCACAAACCACTCAGTTTTAATATATCATGGAATTACCCAAATAATGGCAATCAAGTCTCTGTCCCTGACTGCCACTTGGCTGATTTCATAGGACTGAGAAATTACCTGGGTGGGTTGAACTGGAATGACCTGACTATGGGTCAGGTAGGTGGTGATGGTTGCCGATATGACGTTTTCCAGAGCATAGTTATAGCTGCTCAGACAACCCATGTTTCAAATAAGGAAATCGGATGAAACAAAAATGATCCTAAATGGATGAACAATAGATTGAAATATCTCATTGGTTAAAATAGGTGAACCAATAGAGGAGAGGGGCAAGTGAGAAATTAATATATTAAGTTAAAGAGAGAAATAAAAAAAAACGGAATAAGAAAATCAAAAAGAGAATATGAGATTAAAGTTGCAAGAGAATCAAAGACCAGAAGGATTCTTTCAGATATGCAGAAGTAAGTTCAGGAACAAGACAGGCCCACTCAAAAGTCACTCAGGTCAGCTCACCGACAGTGATAAGGAAATGTGTAGATTTAACACTTACTTCCTCTCAGTTTTTACTCAGGAAGATACTAGCGATATTCCAGAAATAACAAATTAGTAGAACAGGACGATAATAAAATTAGCACGATTAGGGTCACAAGTGATATGGTCCTTAGACAAATAGACAAATTAAAACCTAACAAATCCCCAGGCCCTGATGAACTGTACACAAGGGTTCTAAAAGAATGTAAAGAGTAGCTTAATGAACCTTTTGCTAATCTTTTCAACGTATCACTACAAACTAGCATAGCGTCAAATAAGTGGAAAATGGCAAAAGTGATACCTATTTAAAAGGCACGTGACAGGTCCTTAGCTTCGAGCTATAGACCAATAAGCCTTACCTCCATAGTGGGAAAATTTATGGAATCAGTAATTGCCGAGGCAATTTGTAGCCATCTTGAAAAGCATAAATTCATCAATGAATCTCAGCACGGGTTTATAAAAGTATGTTCATGCCTTACAAATTCATTAACTTTTTTCACTAAGGTATTTGACAAGGTAGATAATGGTAATGAATATGATATTGTGTATACGGACTTCAGTAAGGCTTTCAATAGAGTCCCACATTAGAGACTATTGAGGAAAATTAAGACACGAAATAGGAGAATTTTTTTCGCGGATAGAGGCATGGTCGACAAATTGGCAGCAGAGTTTGTATAAATGGGGAGAAATCAGAGTGGGGAAGCTTTACAAGCGGTGTTCCACAGAGGTCAGTGTTGGGCCCCTTGTTGTTCCCGGTCTACATAAATGATATAGATAAGGGAATAAATAGCAACAAAAGCACGTTTGCCGATGACACCAAAATAGGCCATCGAATTCATTCTGACGAGGACATTAGAGTACTCCAGCAAGATCTGAATAGACTCATGCAGTGGTCAGAGAAGTGACAGATGCAGTTTAATATAGAAAAATGTGAAGTTCTAAACAGTGGACAGAAAAATAACCATGCCACATATAAACTAAATAATGTAGATCTTATTATTACTGTTTGCAAAAAGGCTTTGGGAGTTCTGGTTAGCAGTAATATAAAACCAAGACAACAATGCATTAGTGTTCGCAATAAAGTGAACAGAACCCTTGGCTTCATATCAAGAAGCATAAATAATAGAAGTTCTCAGGTTGTTCTTCAACTCTATATATCCTTGGTTAGACCTCATTTAGACTATGCTGCTCAGTTCTGGTCACCGTATTACAGAATGGATATAAATGCACTGGAAAACGTACAAAGGATGATGACAAAGTTGATCCCATGTATCAGAAATCTTCCCTATGGGGATAGACTGAGGCCCTGAATATGCACTCTCTAGAAAGGCGTAGAATTAGGGAGAATGTGATTGAGGTGGATGAATGGTAAACAGGAACAAATAAAGGGGATGTAAATAGAGTACTAAAAATATAAATCCAAGACAGGAATCGCAGCAATGGTTTCAAGATGGAAAAATTCCGAATCAGGAAGGATATAGGAAAGCACTGGTTTGGTAATAGAGTTGTGGATGAGCGGAGTAAACTCCCCAGTAGAGTTATGGAGGCTAAAACGTTGTGTAGATTTAAAAATAGGTTAGATAAATACATGAGTGGGTGCGGGTGGGTGTGAGTTGGACCTGACTAGCTTGTGCTACTAGGTCAGAAGCAGTGTTCCTCCTTAAGTGAATGTGACCTTACCTAACTAGGTTATGGCACTGGCTTAAGCCGGTAGGAGACTTGGACCTGCATCGCATGGGCCAGTAGGTCTGCTAATGTATTCCTTCTTTCTTATGTTCATATGTTAGGTACAGTGCTCACGTCACAGTGTTCAGGTCATAGTGTTAGGTACATTGTTCAGGCCATAGTGGTGACGTGTACTAAGCTCTGTGAAGACCTGTTTGCGCGCTCTCTACGAATTGAAGCAAGATGCCCTCCATCGAGCAACTTTACCAACAGCTTAAGGAAGAATTGAGGATGGCGAAGATGGAGATTCGGCGACTGACCGAGGAAAACAAGAAGATTCGTAGTAGTCCTGTTTTGAGTCCTCAGGTCAAGAAAGGAAACTGGTCAGTGGCTGGACAGCAGGGAACGAAGTTGACGATCAAGAAGACGAATGGAAAGGTAGAAACGATTAAGAAGAAAGAGACTGCTGTGGAAACTGTTGAGGAAACATCTAATACATTCTCAGTGCTACCCAACGAATGTGAGTCGACAACTGGGAACGTCACGACGAATGACATCAAGGAAGGTAAGAATATTGTTGTTGTTGGGGATAGCCAAGTTAGGTATATGGATAGGGCGTTCTGCTTGAAGGACAGGAGTAGGAGACAGAGGGTTTGCTTTTCTGGGGCAGGGATGGAGGATATTGTTAGCCGTCTGGATGACATCATGAGAGGTAATGGGAGCAATCCTATTATCTGTCTCAGTGCTGGAGGCAACGATGTTGGCAGAAGTAGGAGTGAAGACCTGATTAGCAGTTACAGGTCAGCAACACAAATAATTAGGAGGAAGGGTGTGAACCCTGTCATATGTGGTATTTTGCCAAGGAGAGGAGTTGGAAATGAATGGTTGTCCAGGGCAATTGGTGTCAATTGCTGGCTGGACAAATACTGTAAGGAAAATGCGGTAACATTCATTGACAACTGGGACCTCTTCTATGGCAGAAATGACATGTATGCAAGGGATGGGGTTCACTTATCTGGGTCTGGGGTGGGAGCACTGGCAACTGCAGTGGAGGGAGCTGTTAGGACTTTAAACTAGGAATAGTTAGTGGTATGGGTTTTGGCAGGAAAACAGTGAAGTCCCAGTGTAGTAATATTATGAGTTCTAGGGGAACTAGTAATAAGCAGAATGAGGTAGATATTGAAAAGCCAGTGACATTGGGTGATAAGGACAGTAATAGGTTTAGTAGAAAAACAGAAATGAGCAGGAAGGGTAAAGAGAAAGGAGAGTCTTTCAATGTTTATTATGCTAATAGTCGCAGTGCTAGGAATAAGATGGACGAGTTGAGACTAGTTGCTAGTGCAGGTAACATTGATGTATTTGCCATAACTGAGACGTGGTTTAATTCAAAAAGTCGGAACATGCCTGCAGAATGTCACATTCAGGATTTTAAATTGTTCCAAGTAGAGAGAAGTATCGGGAAGGGGGGTGGGGTGGCATTGTATGTCCGAGATCGCTTGAACTGTTGCATAAAAACGGGTATTAAGTCTGAAGTAACACATACAGAGTCTGTTTGGATAGAATTTTCAGAGGGGCATGAAAAGCTGATTTTTGGAGTGATGTACAGTCCCCCAAACTTAGATAGAGACCAAGGGAGACTACTATGGGAGGAAATTGTTAGGGTCACAAGGCACGATAATGTAGTAATTCTAGGAGACTTTAACTTTAGTCATATTGATTGGAATTTCTTGACTGGGAATTTAAAATCATACGACTTCTTAGAAGTAGTTCAGGATTGTTTTTTGAAGCAGTTTGTGACAGAACCTACAAGGGGAAATAACCTGCTTGACTTAGTTCTGGCAAAGAATGAATCCCTTGTTAATAATTTAGAAATTTCAGAGGAACTGGGTGCTAGCATTGAATGGAAGTACGATAGTAGCGATAACTCAGTAACAGTCCCAGATTTTCGCTTAGCAGATTACGATGGGCTTAGAGAACACTTATCATCTGTTGACTGGGGTAACGAAGAGAGTTATCAATATGACAGTTTTCTGAACACTATACATGCTGCTCAAAGAACGTTTATCCCATATAAAGAAATTAGATCAAATAGAAATGACCCAAAATGGACGAATAATAGGCTCAAATATCTACTAGGGCATAAGAAAGGAATTTATAGGCGTATCAAAAGAAGTGAGGGTCATCTTATGAATCAGTATATTGACATTATGAGGGACATTAAAAAGGGGATAAGAAAAGCTAAAAGGGACTACGAAATTAAAGTTGCTAGGGATTCTGAAACTAACCCAAAAAGCTTTTTCCAGGTCTATAGAACAAAAGTTAGAGATAAGATAGGTCCCCTTAAAAATAACTATGGGCATCTTACTGACAAAGAGAATGAAATGTGCTCGATTTTAAATAATTATTTTCTCTCGGTTTTTACACAGGAAGACACTAACAATATTCCAGTAATTAATTTTTATAGTGGACTACAAGAAGATAAATTATGTAACATCACAGTCACTAGCGAAATGGTTGTGAAGCAGATAGACAGACTGAAGCAAAATAAGTCGCCGGGTCCGGATGAGTTTTTTTCAAGGGTTCTTAAGGAATGCAAAATGGAACTCGTGAACCATTAACTAATATTTTTAATTTATCTCTTCAAACAGGTGTAGTGTCTGATATGTGGAAGATGGCTAATGTAATTTCTAATTTTAAAACAGGGGAAAAGTAGTTACCGTCAAATTACCGCCCAATAAGCCTGACCTCAACTGTAGGCAAATTACTAGAGTCAATTATAGCTGAGATTATAAGAAGCCATCTCGATAAGCATAGCATGATTAATGATACTTAGCATGGATTCACAAGAGGCCGGTCTTATCTAACTAATTTATTAACTTTCTTCAGTAAAGCTTTTGAGGCTGTTGACCACGATAAAGAATTTGATATTATTTACTTAGATTTTAGTAAGGCTTTTGATAGAGTTCCGCACCAAAGACTGTTAAAGAAAGTGGCAGCTCATGGCTCACAGACAGGAAGCAGAGAGTGTCCATAAATGGGGTTAAATCCGAGAGGGGATCTGTAACAAGTGGCGTTCCACAGGGATCAGTCTTGGGCCCGTTGTTGTTTATAATATATATCAATGACCTTGATGAGGGAATTAATAGTGATATGAGCAAATTCGCCGATGACACAAAGATAGGTAGGATAATTGATTCAAACGTAGACGTTAGGGAACTTCAGGAGGATTTAAACAAACTATATTCTTGGTCAGAAAAGTGGCAGATGCAGTTCAATGTAGATAAATGCATGGTTCTGAAGCTCGGAAGTGTCCATAACCCTATCACTTATAAGTTAAATGATGTAGAACTTAGCCATACAGATTGCGAAAAAGACTTGGGGGTTATGGTGAGCAGCAACCTTAAACGAAGACAGCAGTGCCTAAGCGTACGTAATAAGGCAAATAGATTACTGGGATTTATATCAAGAAGTGTAAGCAACAGAAGTCCAGGGGTTGTACTGCAGCTTTATACATCATTAGTAAGGCCTCACCTAGATTATGCAGCTCAATTCTGGTCTCCATATTACAGAATGGACATAAATTCGTTAGAAAACATTCAGCATAGGATGACTAAATTAATACATAGCATTAGAAATCTTCCTTATGAAGAAAGATTGAAGACTCTTAAGTTACATTCACTTGTTAGACGAAGAGTGAGGGGAGACCTGATTGAAGTGTATAAGTGGAAGATAGGTATAAATAACAGGAGATATTAATGAGGTCTTGAGGATATCTCTCCAAGAGAGAACCCGCAGTAATGGATTTAAATTAGATAAGTTTAGATTTAGAAAGGACACGTCAGTGGTGACGTGTACTTAGTCAGTGGTGACGTGTACTTAGCTCTGTGAAGACCTGTTTGTGTGCTCTCTGTGAATCTGAACCAGGATGCCCTCTCTTGAGCAACTTTACCAGCAGCTGAGAGAGGAGCTCAGAGTTCCTAAGCTGGAGATACGGCGATTAACGGAAGAGAACAAGAGAATTCGTAGTAATCCTCCTGTTGTGAGTCCCCAGGTTAAGAGGGGAGCTTGGTCAGTGGCCGGGCAACATGGAACCAGGCTGAGGATCAAGAAAACGGTTGGAGAGGCAGAAACAACGAGAAACCAGAAGACTACCGTGGAAACTTCCAACCTATTCTCCGTGCTACCTGACGAATGTGAGTGTTCTACTGGGAATGCCACAACGAGCACCAAGGAAGCATTGGCAGACGTGAGTGAGACATCCCTAGAAACCCCAACGAAGACCATAGAGAACGTCTTGACGAATTCCACAAGTGGTGTAATGCTACCTGACGAATGTGAGTCGACTACTGGGAGCATCACGAAGGACGACGCCAAGGAAGGTAAAAACATTGTTGTTGTTGGGGATAGCCAAGTTAGGTACATGGATAGGGCATTCTGCTTGAAGGATAGGAGTAGGAGGCAGAGAGTGTGTTTTCCTGGGGCTGGGATGAAGGATATTGTTAGCCGTCTGGATGACATCATGAGAGGTAATGGGAGCAATCCTATTATCTGTCTCAATGCTGGAGGCAACGATGTTGGCAGACGTAGGAGTGAGGACCTGATTAGCAGGTATAGGTCACCAATAGAGATAATTAGGAGGAAGGGTGGGAAACCTGTCATATGCGGCATTTTGCCAAGGAGAGGAGTTGGAAATGAATGGTTGTCCAGAGCAATTGGGGTCAATTGCTGGCTGGACAAATACTGTAAGGAAAATGCAGTAATATTCATAGACAACTGGGACCTCTTCTATGGCAGAAATGACATGTGTGCCAGGGATGGGGTTCACTTATCTAGGTGTGGGGTGGGAGCACTGGCTAATGCAGTGGAGGGAGCTGTTAGGTCTTTAAACTAGGAATAGTTAGTGGTATGGGTTTTGCGGGAAAACTGTGAAGTCGCAGGGTAGTAATATGAGTACTAGGAGAACTAGTAATAGGCAAAATGAGGTGGATATTGGAAAGCCAGTGGCACTAATTGACAAGGACAGTAATAGGTTTAGTGGAATAACAGAAAGGAGCAGGAAGGGTAAAGAGAGGAGGGTCTTTAAATATTTATTACACAAATAGTCGCAGTGCTAGGAATAAGATGGACGAGTTGAGACTAGTTGCTAGTGCAGGTAACATTGATGTATTTGCCATTACTGAGACGTGGTTTAATTCAAAAAGTCGGGACATGCCTGCAGAATGTCACATTCAGGGTTTTAAATTGTTCCAAGTAGATAGAAGTGTCGGGAAGGGGGGTGGGGTGGCATTGTATGTCCGAGATCGCTTAAACTGTTGCATAAAAAAGGGTATTAAGTCTGAAGTAACACATACAGAGTCTGTTTGGATAGAATTTTCAGAGGGGCATGAAAAATTAATTTTAGGTGTGATATACCGTCTCCCAAATTTAGATAGGGACCAGGGGAGACTACTATGGGAGGAAATTGTTAGGGCCACAAGGCACGATAATGTATTAATTCTAGGAGACTTTAACTTTAGTCATATTGATTGGAATTTCTTGCCTGGGAATTTAGAATCATACGACTTCTTAGAAGTAGTTCAGGATTGTCTTTTGAAGCAGTTTGTGACTGAACCTACAAGGGGTAATAACCTGCTTGACTTAGTTCTGGCAAACAATGAATCCCTTGTTAATAATTTAGAAGTTTCAGAGGAACTGGGTGCTAGCGACCACAAATCAATTACATTTAGCATTGAATGGAAGTACGATAGTAGGGATAACTCAGTAACAGTCCCAGATTTTCGCTTAGCAGATTACGATGGGCTTAGAGAACACTTATCATCTGTTGACTGGGGTAACGAAGAGAGTTATCAATATGACAGTTTTCTGAACACTATACATGCTGCTCAAAGAACGTTTATCCCATATAAAGAAATTAGATCAAATAGAAATGACCCAAAATGGTCGAATAATAGGCTCAAATATCTACTAGGGCATAAGAAAGAAATTTATAGGCGTATCAAAAGAAGTGAGGGTCATCTTATGAATCAGTATATTGACATTATGAGGGACATTAAAAAGGGGATAAGAAAAGCTAAAAGGGACTACGAAATTAAAGTTGCTAGGGATTCTGAAACTAACCCAAAAAGTTTTTTCCAGGTCTATAGAACAAAAGTTAGAGATAAGATAGGTCCCCTTAAAAATAACTATGGGCATCTTACTGACAAAGAGAATGAAATGTGCTCGATTTTAAATAATTATTTTCTCTCTGTTTTTACACAGGAAGACACTAACAGTATTCCAGTAATTAATTTTTATAGTGGACTACAAGAAGATAAAATATGTAACATCACAGTCACTAGTGAAATGGTTGTGAAGCAGATAGACAGACTGAAGCAAAATAAGTCGCCGGGTCCTGATGAGGTTTTTTCAAGGGTTCTTAAGGAATGCAAAATGGAACTCTGTGAACCATTAACTAATATTTTTAATTTATCTCTTCAAACAGGTGTAGTGTCTGATATGTGGAAGATGGCTAATGTAATTCCTATTTTTAAAACAGGGGACAAGTCGTTACCGTCAAATTACCGCCCAATAAGCCTGACCTCAATTGTAGGCAAATTACTAGAGTCAATTATAGCTGAGATTATAAGAAGCCATCTCGATAAGCATAGCATGATTAATGATACTCAGCATGGATTCACAAGAGGCCGGTCTAATCTAACTAATTTATTAACTTTCTTCAGTAAAGCTTTTGAGGCTGTTGACCACGATAAAGAATTTGATATTATTTACTTAGATTTTAGTAAGGCTTTTGATAGAGTTCCGCACCAAAGACTGTTAAAGAAAGTGGCAGCTCATGGCTCACAGACAGGAAGCAGAGAGTGTCCATAAATGGGGTTAAATCCGAGAGGGGATCTGTAACAAGTGGCGCTCCACAGGGATCAGTCTTGGGCCCGTTGTTGTTTATAATATATATCAATGACCTTGATGAAGGAATTACTAGTGATATGAGCAAATTCGCCGATGACACAAAGATAGGTAGGATAATTGATTCAAACGTAGACGTTAGGGAACTTCAGGAGGATTTAAACAAACTATATTCTTGGTCAGAAAAGTGGCAGATGCAGTTCAATGTAGATAAATGCATGGTTCTGAAGCTCGGAAGTGTCCATAACCCTAGCACTTATAAGTTAAATGATGTAGAACTTAGCCATACAGATTGCGAAAAGGACTTGGGGGTTATGGTGAGCAGCAACCTTAAACGAAGACAGCAGTGCCTAAGCGTACGTAATAAGGCAAATAGATTACTGGGATTTATATCAAGAAGTGTAAGCAACAGAAGTCCAGGGGTTGTACTGCAGCTTTATACATCATTAGTAAGGCCTCACCTAGATTATGCAGCTCAATTCTGGTCTCCATATTACAGAATGGACATAAATTCGTTAGAAAACATTCAGCGTAGGATGACTAAATTAATACATAGCATTAGAAATCTTCCTTATGAAGAAAGATTGAAGACTCTTAAGTTACATTCACTTGTTAGACGAAGAATGAGGGGAGACCTGATTGAAGTGTATAAGTGGAAGATAGGTATAAATAACAGGGGATATCAATAAGGTCTTGAGGATATCTCTCCAAGAGAGAACCCGCAGTAATGGATTTAAATTAGATAAGTTTAGATTTAGAAAGGACACGTTAGTGGTGACGTGTACTTAGTCAGTGGTGACGTGTACTTAGCTCTGTGAAGACCTGCTTGTGTGCTCTCTGTGAATCTGAACCAGGATGCCCTCTCTTGAGCAACTTTACCAGCAGCTGAGAGAGGAGCTCAGAGTTGCTAAGCTGGAGATACGGCGATTAACGGAAGAGAACAAGAGGATTCGTAGTAATCCTCCTGTTGTGAGTCCCCAGGTTAAGAGGGGAGCTTGGTCAGTGGCCGGGCAACATGGAACCAGGCTGAGGATCAAGAAAACGGTTGGAGAGGCAGAAACAACGAGAAACCAGAAGACTACCGTGGAAACTTCCAACCCATTCTCCGTGCTACCTGACGAATGTGAGTGTTCTACTGGGAATGCCACAACGAGCACCAAGGAAGCATTGGCAGACGTGAGTGAGACATCCCTAGAAACCCCAACGAAGACCATAGAGAACGTCTTGACGAATTCCACAAGTGGTGTAATGCTACCTGACGAATGTGAGTCGACTACTGGGAGCATCACGAAGGACGACGCCAAGGAAGGTAAAAACATTGTTGTTGTTGGGGATAGCCAAGTTAGGTACATGGATAGGGCATTCTGCTTGAAGGATAGGAGTAGGAGGCAGAGAGTGTGTTTTCCTGGGGCTGGGATGAAGGATATTGTTAGCCGTCTGGATGACATCATGAGAGGTAATGGGAGCAATCCTATTATCTGTCTCAATGCTGGAGGCAACGATGTTGGCAGACGTAGGAGTGAGGACCTGATTAGCAGGTATAGGTCACCAATAGAGATAATTAGGAGGAAGGGTGGGAAACCTGTCATATGCGGCATTTTGCCAAGGAGAGGAGTTGGAAATGAATGGTTGTCCAGAGCAATTGAAGTCAATTGCTGGCTGGACAAATACTGTAAGGAAAATGCGGTAACATTCATAGACAACTGGGACCTCTTCTATGGCAGAAATGACATGTATGCCAGGGATGGGGTTCACTTATCTAGGTGTGGGGTGGGAGCACTGGCCAACGCAGTGGAGGGAGCTGTTAGGTCTTTAAAGTAGGAATAGTTAGTGGTATGGGTTTTGGCTTGAAAACTGTGAAGTCGCAGGGTAGTAATATGAGTACTAGGAGAACTAGTAATAGGCAAAATGAGGTGGATATTGGAAAGCCAGTGGCACTAATTGACAAGGACAGTAATAGGTTTAGTGGAATAACAGAAAGGAGCAGGATGGGTAAAGAGAGAGGAGGGTCTTTAAATATTTATTACACAAATAGTCGCAGTGCTAGGAATAAGATGGACGAGTTGAGACTATTTGCTAGTGCAGGTAACATTGATGTATTTGCCATTACTGAGACGTGGTTTAATTCAAAAAGTCGGGACATGCCTGCAGAATGTCACATTCAGGGTTTTAAATTGTTCCAAGTAGATAGAAGTGTCGGGAAGGGGGGTGGGGTGCCATTGTATGTTCGAGATCGCTTAAACTGTTGCATAAAAAAGGGTATTAAGTCTGAAGTAACACATACAGAGTCTGTTTGGATAGAATTTTCAGAGGGGCATGAAAAATTAATTTTAGGTGTGATATACCGTCCCCCAAATTTAGAAAGGGACCAGGGAAGACTACTATGGGAGGAAATTGATAGGGCCACAAGGCACGATAATGTAGTAATTCTAGGAGACTTTAACTTTAGTCATATTGATTGGAATTTCTTGACTGAGAATTTAGAATCATACGACTTCTTAGAAGTAGTTCAGGATTGTTTTTTGAAGCAGTTTGTGACTGAACCTACAAGGGGTAATAACCTGCTTGACTTAGTTCTGGCAAACAATGAATCCCTTGTTAATAATTTAGAAGTTTCAGAGGAACTGGGTGCTAGCGACCACAAATCAATTACATTTAGCATTGAATGGAAGTACGATAGTAGGGATAACTCAGTAACAGTCCCAGATTTTCGCTTAGCAGATTACGATGGGCTTAGAGAACACTTATCATCTGTTGACTGGGGTAACGAAGAGAGCTATCAATATGACTGTTTTCTGAACACTATACATGCTGCTCAAAGAACGTTTATCCCATATGAAGAAATTAGATCAAATAGAAATGACCCAAAATGGATGAGTAATAGGCTCAAATATCTACTAGGGCATAAGAAAGGAATTTATAGGCGTATCCAAAGAGGCGAGGGTCATCTTATGAATCAGTATATTGACATTAAGAGGGACATTAAAAAGGGGATAAGAAAAGCTAAAAGGGACTATGAAATTAAAGTTGCTAGGGATTCTAAAACTAACCCAAAAAGTTTTTTCCAGGTATATAGAACAAAAGTCAGAGATAAGATAGGTCTCCTTAAAAATAACTATGGGCATCTTACTGACAAAGAGAATGAAATGTGCTCGATTTTAAATAATTATTTTCTCTCGGTTTTTACACAGGAAGACACTAATAATATTCCGGTAATTAATTTTTATAGTGGGGCAGAAGAAGATAAATTATGTAACATCGCAGTCACTAGTGAAATGGTTGTGAAGCAGATAGACCGACTGAAGCAAAATAAGTCACCGGGTCCTGATGAGGATTTTTCAAGGGTTCTTAAGGAATGCAAAATGGAACTCTGTGAACCATTAACTAATATTTTTAATTTATCTCTTCAAACAGGTGTAGTGTCTGATATGTGGAAGATGGCTAATGTAATTCCTATTTTTAAAACAGGGGACAAGTCGTTACCGTAAAATTACTGCCCAATAAGCCTGACCTCAATTGTAGGCAAATTACTAGAGTCAATTATAGCTCAGATTATAAGAAGCCATCTCGATAAGCATAGCTTGACTAATGATACTCAGCATGGATTCACAAGAGGCCGGTCTTGTCTAACTAATTTATTAACTTTCTTCAGTAAAGCTTTTGAGGCTGTTGACCACGATAAAGAATTTGATATTGTTTACTTAGATTTTAGTAAGGCATTTGATAGAGTTCCGCACCAAAGACTGTTGAATAAAGTAGCAGCTCATGGCATTGGGGGAAGGGTGCTCTCGTGGATCGAATCATGGCTCATAGACAGGAAGCACAGAGTGTCCATCAATGGGGTTAAATCCGAGTGGGGATCAGTAACGAGTGGCGTTCCACAGGGATCAGTCTTGGGCCCGTTGTTGTTTATAATATATATCAATGACCTTGATGAAGGAATTACTAGTGATATGAGCAAATTCGCCGATGACACGAAGATAGGTAGGATAATTGATTCAAACGTAGATGTTAGGGAACTTCAGGAGGATTTAGACAAACTCTACTCTTGGTCAGAAAAGTGGCAGATGCAGTTCAATGTAGATAAATGCAAGGTTCTGAAGCTCGGGAGTGCCCATAACCCTAGCACTTATAAGTTAAATAATGTAGAACTTAGCCATACAGATTGCGAAAAGGACTTGAGGGTTATGGTAAGCAGCAACCTTAAACCAAGACAGCAATGAACATTAAAATGGTATAAAATACCAACAGGTTGTTAGGTAAGACACATATGCAACAGTTAGGTATCTTTATTTCGAAACGTTTCGCCTACACAGTAGGCTTCTTCAGTCGAGTACAGAAAAAGTGATAGAAGCAGAAGAGACTTGAAGACAATGTAATCAGTCCATCACCCTTAAAGTTTTGAGGTGGTCAGTCCCTCAGTCTGGAGAAGAGCATTGTTCCGTAGCCTGAAACAATATGGAGTTGAAGTGACAGGATGGAGCCTTATATAGCGCCAGGAGGTGAGACGTAGGTCACTTTGGGAGGTCAGGTCCCTCTCAAATCCAGCCGTTCTCACTAGTAGAGGTTGTCGAAGTTGATTTCAGGTCTGTACCAAGATACCCTTGTGTTGCAGTGTCTGACAGATTGAACATTAAAATGGTATAAAATACCGACAGGTATTTTCAAGTCTCTTCTGCTTCTATCAACTTTTCTGTACTCGACTGAAGAAGCCTACTGTGTAGGCGAAACGTTTCGAAATAAAGATACCTAATTGTTGCATATGTGTCTTACCTAACAACCTGTCGGTATTTTATACCATTTTAATGTTCAATCTGTCAGACACTGCAACACAAGGGTATCTTGGTACAGACCTGAAATCAACTTCGACAACCTCTACTAGTGAGAACGGCTGGATTTGAGAGGGACCTGACCTCCCAAAGTGACCTACGTCTCACCTCCTGGAGCTATATAAGGCTCCTTCCTGTCGCTTCAACTCGTCAGACACACCATCTCATTCATTGGACACACAGCTCCATCAACGAACGATCTCGCCTCTCTAATTACCCCGTGTTGAGTGTGACTATCCTCAGAGTGGTGGTTACTAAACCTTCGTCTTCACCTTCAGGATTGGTGCGTCGGTGGTTGCCTACCCAAGGGCAGGAAGCCTCCCTCTGCACTCCTGTTGCTATCTGTAGCCTCCACGCTCCAGACTGTATGTGTAGTCTACACGTTATACAGCCAGTGTTGCCTCTCCTCGCCGTTGTCTGAAGTCTCCACGCCTCAGCCTGTATGTGAAGTCTGCTCGCCATTCAGCTAGTGTTGGCCCTCCTCATCGCTCACAGCTAGAGTTGTTCTCTTCACCGAGTGGTGGTTACTGGACATTCGTCTTCACCATCAGGATTGGTGCGTCGGTGGCTGCCTACCCAAGGGAGGAAGCTTCCCTCTGCACTCCTGTTGCTGATAAATTAGACACATGTGCAACTCTTGGGTATCTTTGTTGAGGAAACGTTTCGCCACTGTGTGGCGAAACGTTTCCTCAATAAAGATACCCAAGAGTTGCACATGTGTCTAATTTATCAACATGTCGGTTCTCTGAACCATTCATCTACACTCCTGTTGCTGTCTGAAGTTTCCACGCCTCAGCCTGTATGTGAAGTCTGCTCGCCATTCAGCTAGTGTTGGCTCTCCTCATCGCTCACAGCCAGAGTTGCTCTCTTCACCGAGTGGTGGTTACTGGACCTTCGTCTTCACAATCAGGATTGGTGCGTTGGTGGCTGCCTACCCAAGGGCAGGAAGCCTCCCTCTGCACTCCTGTTGCTGTCTGAAGTTTCCACGCCTCAACCTGTACGTGTGGTCTGCACGCCTTACAACCAGTTCAGGGCATACAGTCCTCCATCAAGCTACAGCTCACCTCCTCAGTGTCCTGTGCCTCCAGAGACAGACTCCACAAGAAACTTTAAAGTTATAGCCAGGCAAGTACGTGTGTCTACTTCACACGTACTTGCCTAGCCAATTTTTCTCACAGGATTGGCCTCCACATCTAATTTACGATGCCTGCAATGCCTTCCACCTCCTTTCCCCTTACCACTCCTCTACTGCCAACACCTGCCTCTACTCTGTCTACTCCTGCTTCTAAGGCCTACCCTGCCCCCGCCTCTTCCAAGCCCAATTCTTTCTCGCTTAACCTCAAATACTCTAAATCTGATCATGCCACTATCTGTCCTGGAAATTTACTGTACCAGATCACTGGCGCTCCTCACCATAAAGTCTTTAAAACCAACTCTGGATTCAAACTACTTCTTGACAGACATTCTTACGAAACGTACACCTCAACCGAGACCAGACAAAAACTTCTCAATGCAGGCTTCACTATTATTTGGACTCCTGAGCACCGCGCCAAATGCACAGTGATCGCAAAACACTTAGACTATTCTCTCCTGACTGCCTATGACACAGACAAAGAAGACTTAATCAAAGACATTAGTACTAAGAACAAAGTCTCTGTTGACGATATTTATAGACCTGAAAACTCTACCATCCTCAAAATATGCTGTTCAACTCCTTCTGACGCCTCTACACTCTTCAATCAAGGAATCCTTGCCAAGACCATCCGCATTCCTCCAAACACCCTCTTCACTCCAAACTTTCACCCCATCACACAATGTCTGAAATGCTACAAATTCGGCCACGACAAAATCTCATGCACTTCCACACAAACCTGCTCCAGATGTTCAGCAACTGGCCACTTCTGGAACACTTGCAACCTCCCCCTTAAATGTTCTAACGGCGGTGGGTCACACACTTCAGTTGCAAATTCCTGCCCTACTGGAAAAGACATTCTCTCCACCCTCAGAGAAAGCCAACCTCCCTCCCTCCCCAACCCCTTCCCTGCACCTCCCCCTCCTACAATACCTTCCACCCCTACCCCCAATGCCTGGGTTACCCCACGCACTTGGTCTACCCCTCCTACTCGACACACTTCAAACACCAACACACAGACTACAATCACCTCTCCTTCTACACCTACACCCACACTAGACTACAAAACTAACTGCCAACTCGCCACTGCTGCCCACTCTGTGATGGTAATCTCTCAAGCCTACCAATCAGACTACTTACATGTCCTTAACCTAATCTTGTCCACTAACAATCTTCCCTCTTTAATTATCCCTCCTTCCTGCTTCTCTTCTAAGCCCCCTACAACCTCTACCTCCTCCCTCTCTCCCACTCCCCAACTTCCTACACCCACCAGCTCTCCTCCCCCCCTACCCCTCTTCACTACTTCCACCCTCCCACCAACACCCCTACTGCTGCTGCTACGACCACCCCTCCCCCGACCTCCTTACCCACTTCCTCATCCCCAACCAAAGCTTCCGCTTCCTTACCCAGTACCATAGCTTCCACTTCCTCATCCCCTACCAAAGCTTCCACTTCCTCTGCATCTACCTTCGCCCACTCCTCCACCACAACCAAAACTTCATCCAGGTCCAACTCCACCTCCTCCAGACAAAATCCACTCAAACCTAAACCTGCCCCAACTTCTGACAGACATACAAAAGAACATAAAAACAGATCCATCTCTTCCTCCCCCTCCAGGAAACGGGTCCGTAACACCTACAAACTCGCATCCACTGATGGCACCACTATCACGGGTTTTAATCCAAACTCCTCTGACATTAACTTTGCTATGACGAAACCATTAAATCATGTTTAAAGTGATTCAGTTCAACGTACGTTCTTACTTTACTATTAGACACCTACTGGCCGAGCTCCTTGAAGCAGAGAGACCAGATATTGTTTTGCTAAACAGTACCTGCCTCAAAGCCCCTCAAAGTATCCGCCATTATGGTTATACTGCACTACAGTCCCCCTATGATCCCCACGATGGGGTTGCCATCCTTGTCAATTCCAACATAAAACACGAATCTCTCCCAATCCTTTTTATTCACCAACACTGTCTTGCAGTCAGAATACACACCCACCTTGGCCCCTTTATCTTTTTCACCACCTATGCTCGCACAAACACTATTCTCAACATACACGATCTTTCCTTAGTCTTCAACTACACCAACACACCAACATACCTACTAGCTGACATGAATGCCAAACACACCGCCTTTCATCACACCAGTAACAACCAACTTGGTCACCAATTACTCAACTTCACTAACCATAAACACCTAATTCATCTCGGCCCAGACTTCAATACCTTCATAAATAAATAAATAAATAACAAAAAGGCACAATACCGTGACTGGAACGATACACAAATAACCCGCACATAAAAGAGAGAAGCTTACGACGACGTTTCGGTCCGACTTGGACCATTGACAAAGTCACATTGACTTTGTCAATGGTCCAAGTCGGACTGAAACGTCGTCGTAAGCTTCTCTCTTTTATGTGCGGGTTATTTGTGTGTGTGTGTTTCAATACCTTCTTCAATCACACGGGCCAAGGCAAACCAGACATCATCCTGGCAAACCGAGCCAGCTCTCTATTTCAACATTACATCTCACCTGGCCCTATTACAGGCTCTGATCACATCCCAGCCATCTTACACATCTCCTCCAACCCTATCCTCATTCCAACCACACCTTCATTCTCCTACAAGAACGCTGACTGGGATGCTTTCAAACAACACATAGACAATATTAACCTCACCTATGACTACAACAACAAACCTATCTCTGACATCGATACTCAACTTGATCTCATCCAGGACACCATTACACAAGCAGCCAACATCGCAATACCAAAGAAAACTCACACCACTCGTTATTCCTTCAAACCGTCACTCAGAACAAGAAGACTAATTATCTGCTACCACAACCGCTTCCTCTACAACACACATAGATTTAATCAAGTTCGATTGGATCTCACTTACCTTAGAAACAACATTCTACACAGTCTAGACCAAGACCACAACAATCACTGGTCACACCTCATACAACAAGCTGACAAACAGCTTATTAAAAACACTAAAGCCTTCTGGAACTTTATCAAAAAAATAAGAGGCACTACTCCCACCAACAAATTCAAACACATCTCCCACAACAACACACACATCTCAGACCCGCAGGCTGCTACCAACATCTTCAAACACATCTGGGAGAACATCTTCCACCCTCACCGACCTCACCCTAACGTTATTCAACATATTCAGAACATAGAACACTGGAACACTGCACACACACAAGAAACAACACCAGACAGCCACATTCATCTAGACTCTCTTACCTCCTCCCAAGATCTCGACACTCCTTTCACCAACACAGACATTAAAACTCTCCTCAGACACCTTCCTCCCAAGGCTCCTGGCGCCTCTGGCCTAAACCATATTATCCTAAAACACCTTCCTGACTCTATCATTACTGCCTGCACAAACCTCCTCAATGCCTCCCTTGCCTCTGGATACTTCCCTTCCCTCTTCAAAGCTGCTACTGCTATCCTCCTTCCTAAACCCAATAAAGACCACTCTGACCCTAGAAACTATCGCCCTATCAGCCTCCTCGAAACTTTAGGAAAATTCTTTGAAAAACTCATTAATCATCGCCTTCGCAGATACCTGGAACACAACTCTCTACTTTCTGATGGTCAGTTTGGGTTCAGAACACACAGATCCACACAAGATGCCATTAACATCATTCTCAACTACATCCACATAAACACAGAACAAAGAAACAGGACAGCCCTGGTTGCAAAAGACGTTGAAAAAGCTTTTGACACTGTCTGGCACCAAGGACTCAAGTACAAACTCTGCACTAACTTTAACCTGCCTCTCACTACTCGTAAACTCCTCTGCAACTTCCTAGACGGCCGTACCATGAGAATCAAATTCCAAGGCTGTTACTCTGACTACTTCACACTAAATGCTGGAGTACCCCAGGGATCTGTCCTTTCCCCTACCCTCTACATTTTATACACTAACGACATTCCAACACCTGTATACCACAACTCCATCACACTAGCCTATGCAGACGACATTACACAACTTATCACTCATGCCAATATAGATACACTCACACACAAAACACAAAATGAGGTTGACAGGATAGCCATCTGGGAACAAAAATGGAGGATCAAAACCAATGCAGCTAAATCCAGTATTACATATTTTAACTACAGAAAACGTGATTCTCCATTACCTGTCGAACTCAGAACAGCTGACACCCGCAATTACATCCCCATCACACAATCTGTCACTGTCCTTGGCGTTAATCTTGACTACCTTCTTCGTTTACACGGACACATTCACTCAAGGCATGCAATAGCTAGTAAGGCCCTTGCGGGCCTCTACAAGCTGAAACATGCCTCTCAACGCACCAAACTACACCTCTACAAATCCCTAATACGTCCTCTGATAACTTACTCTCCTCTAGCCCTCTCTCTTGCAGCAAAAACAAACTTACTTAAACTGCAGCGTGTCCAGAACAAGGCGCTGCGCTGGGTGCTTGATGTCAGATGGAAGGACTTCGCCATAAGCTAGTCTCTCTATGCCCAGTTAGACGTCCCTGCGCTGAATCTGTACTGGAAGAGGCTCAGTGACAGACAGATAGACAAACTTGAGACACGACATGACTACTGGACCTCTCTCCTTGACGAAGACATTCGCAGACCCACAAACCAACACAACCTTTTCTACTCCTTGCATGATCCTGCTCCTAACCCTACTTACAAATAACCTTGGATCCGCTAACAGGTACCTTCTAAGACAGGTACCATTCTCTGACCCACGTTCGCCTTAGCATTTTTGGGTTAAGACATGACTCAGTTCTGCACTCCTCTCTAGCTCTAAACGTCGCATGTCCCTTACTCCCAGCTCACCCCACCGGAGTCCCAACAGAAGAACCTGAATTTCTCTTTTCAATATCTGTCCCACGATCGCCTTTGCTGCTGGGTTAAGCCCTGGCTCTATTTCTACGACTAAGAACACTCCTCTCCAGCACTATTCTTCGTCTGTCCCGTCTTCCCCGCTCATCCCATTTGGGATCTTACCTGAACTTTCGTTCGTTCGTTCACCCCAGGTAGTTCTGTTTGTGACTTGAAAAAGCCCACTGTGTGGGCGAAACGTAGTCAATAAAGGATCACATTATACTGCATATGTGTTTATATCTCCATTGTGTCGGTATTTTATACCATTTATTTCCATCGTGTCAAACACTGCAGTAGAAATGGATCCTTCACACAGAGAATACCTGGACCTTCTTTTAAAAGCTTACTCACTTCGCAACAGACACAATTTTCTTCGTGATTGCATCGAAGAAATGGTCTTACCAAGATCTACTCCTCCTCAAATTGCCAACATCAAACCACCTTTCTCCGCTACAGCTCGGACTTACCTTAAAGAGTGTGCAGACGACTTAAACAATGCTACAAAGGAAGCTTTTCTCCAAGCCAGAACACTAGGCACAACACTCCGGGGCAACATGAACAGACGCACCGCCGAAATCATTCGCAGCAGAGTTACCACAGCGAATGTTCAACAGAAGATCAGACTTTCTAGGAAACTACAAACACTCTGCGATAATAGTAATTGGAAAAGTTTAGGAAGACCTGAAATTATTCAAAATCTTTCATCTCGTCCACTGTCAACCACAGAAACTGAAGCCCTCAGCTTAGGCCTCAAATTCGCAACAGGAATTACGAAACCAAAACAAGACCTCAATTTCATCGCCAAAAACTACAGACACAATGACTCCGACTTCCAAAAAGGCTATCTTCAAGGCATCATCTCAACAGCCATCTCAACACGCAGCTCCCCAGTCATACCTCGACGTTACATCAATGCACTCAAAGGTTTAGCAGAAGACACGACCATCAGGGTCACCACCGCTGACAAAGGAGGTGGTGTTGTTATCATGAACACTGACGATTACAGGAACAAAATGCTCAATCTACTTAATGACCCAGATACCTACAAACCTCTCACAACTAACCAAGTGGACAACCTTACTAAAACTTTTCTTCAAAGGACTCGCCGCATTCTGAGGGGCTCAGAACAAGGGAAGAAACTTCTGCACACCATACCCAGCAACCCCAGACCTGCCAGGATGTACGGCCTGCCAAAAACTCACAAGCCAGGTATCCCACTGAGGCCCATATCCTCGGGAATAGGCAGTGCTCCCCACCAGCTCTCAGGAATTCTCGCAAAACACCTCTCTAAACTCTTGGGCACTATCAGTCCAGCACATCTCAAACACTCGGGTGATCTTCTCAATCGCATTCGCAACATCAACATCAGGAACAAGAAACTTTCCAGCCTTGACGTGACTTCCATATTCACCAAAGTACCTACTACACAAGCCATCGATCTCTTGCGCAGGAAAATTGACGATTCACTTGATCTTCCCATTCCAGCCAGCGATTTCATCGACCTTGTTGAACTATACGTTGGCTTTACGTGTTTCTCTTTCGAAAATCACCTCTTTCAGCAGACTTTTGGACTATCCATGGGTTCGCCACTCAGTGCGGTCCTGGCGAACCTATACATGGAACATGTAGAAGCCGAACGTTTCTCCACCATTATTCCTTCGTCTGTCACTTGGCTCCGTTATGTTGACGACATTCTCCTCATAACTCCTAAACGCTTCAATGTTAAAGCTCTCCAAGACAAGCTCAACCAGGTCGAGCCTTCAGTCCAGTTCACACTTGAAGAAGAAGTCGACAACACTCTTCCTTTCCTTGATGTTCTGCTTTGCAAAGCTGACCACGAACTTCGTTTTAAAGTCTATCGAAAACCCACCAACCAAAACGATCTTCTCCACTTTTACTCTCACCACGACACCAAAACCAAACGTGGTGTAATTATAGGCTTCTTCCTGCGTGCACTCAGAATCTGCAGCAATGAGTTTCTTGAAGAAGAATGCACGATGATTGAACAAGTATTTTCTAAACTCCACTATCCTCGTCACTTCATCAGAGACTGCAGACGACGGGCATTAAACATCTTCAACACACCCAGAGAAGACACTGCCGAGAAGAGATACATAGTCCTCCCCACCAACTCCATTGCCAAACACGTTTCCAACATCTTTTCCAATACCTCATTTCAAGTATCTACCTCCACAACCACGACCATCAAGGACATTACCAGTGATAGAAAGGACAAGCTTCCACCCTCTGCAGGGGTATACATAATCCCTTGTAATGACTGCAACAAGTTATACGTGGGCGAAACATCAAGGGACCTCCAAACACGTATTTCAGAACACCAATACGCAAGCAGGTCTGACGACACAAGGAATGCCTGCGTACAACACCGTAATTCACACAACCACTTGATAAACTACAGAAACTCAAGACTTATCGCCACAGAAGACAACACTCAATACCGAAGAATCCTGGAATAATCGCTTATTTCTATAACCGACAACTTCAACCAGAATAGTGGCTTCTATAACATAGCTGAACCACTTGCCAAGAAACTTCTTCATCGCTATCCCACATAAGAACACTGTAGAAGGTCTGCTCACAAACTTATCCAATCTCCTTTCCAAGCTACCCAAGTTTTTAGACTCTATAACCCCACTCGGTACATCATCAGATGCAGCATTCTCCACCTGACCTCAGCATTCTGAACTGGACTATAAATACTCGCGTTCCTTCCACCCCAGGTAGTTCTGTTTGTGACTTGAAAAAGCCCACTGTGTGGGCGAAACGTAGTCAATAAAGGATCACATTATACTGCATATGTGTTTATATCTATATATTTATGGAGTGGTGACCTGTACTTAACTCAGTGGTGACCTGTACTTAACTCAGTGGTGACCTGTACTTAACTCAGTGGTGACCTGTACTTAACTCAGTGGTGACCTGTACTTAACTCTGTGAAGAAGTGTCTTGTGTGCTCCCGTGGACTGAACCAAGATGCCCTCCATCGAGCAACTTTACCAGCAACTTAAGGAAGAATTGAGGGCAGCGAAGATGGAGATACGGCGATTGACCGAGGAAAACAAGAGGATTCGTAGTAGTCCTCCTGTTTTGAGTCCTCAAGTCAAGAAGGGATCGTGGTCAGTGGCTAGACAGCAGGGAACGACGAAGTTGACGATCAAGAAGACGAATGGAAAGCCAGAAACGATGAAGAAGAAAGAGACTGCTGTGGAAACTCCTGTGGAAACCTCCAACGCATTCTCGGTGCTACCCGACGAATGTGAGTCGATTACTGGGATCGTCACGACGAACGACAACAAGGAAGGTAAGAATATTGTTGTTGTTGGGGATAGCCAGGTTAGATACATGGATAGGGCATTCTGCTTGAAGGACAGGAGTAGGAGACAAAGGGTATGCTTTCCTGGGGCTGGGATGGACGACATTGTTAGCCGGCTTGACAACATCATGAACGGTAATGGGATCAATCCTATTATTTGCCTCAGTGCTGGAGGCAATGATGTAGGCAAGCATAGAAGTGAGGATTTAGTTAGAAAGTTCAGGACAGCTATAGACATAATTAGGAAGAAGGGGGGGCGCCCTGTTATATGTGGCATTTTGCCAAGAAGAGGTGTTGGTAATGAATGGTTGTCCAGAGCAATTGGTATTAATTGTTGGCTGGATAAACACTGTAAGGATAATGCAGTACCATTCATTGACAACTGGGACAACTTCTATGGCCGAAATGACATGTATTCCAGGGATGGGGTTCACTTATCCAGGGCAGGTGTGGGTTTTCTTGCTAACTCAGTTGAGGGGGTTGTTAGGACTTTAAACTAGGATTAGTTAGAGGTATGGGTTTAGAAATGATAAATAATGAGTATGGATATATTGACTTATGCTCTGATATTAAGAATCTTAACAGTAACTGTCATGGAGTAACTCTGGGTAATGATAATTTCAGAAATTGTGTTAAAACAAAGATGACTAGGAAAAATGAGGAGAAGAAAAAACATATGAAGGTGTTTTATGCTAACAGTTGAAGTGCAAGAAATAAAATTAATGAACTACGTTTGGTAGCATGTGCTGGGAACTTTGATATCATTGCATTAACTGAAACGTGGTATGATTTAAAGAGTCGGGATATGACTGCTGAGTGTAATATTCAGGGATTTAAGTTGTTCAATGTGGATAGATGTAATGGGAAGGGGGGAGGAGTTGCATTGTATGTTCGAGAAAATATTAATTGTTGCATAAAAACAGGTATAAAAATAGATGGAGCAGTAACAGAGTCTGTTTGGGTAGAGTTCGTGGAGGGTCAAGAAAAACTAATTCTAGGTGTAATATACCGACCTCCAGGCTTGGATCACGATAGAGGGAGACTTCTTTGGGACGAAATTGTTAGGGCTTCTGGACACAGTAACATAGTCATAGTAGGGGACTTTAACTTTAGTTAAATTGACTGGAATTCTTTGATAGGTAATCTAGAGTCCAGTGACTTTATGGAAACAGTTCAGGACTGTTTTCTGAAACAGAGCGTAACTGAGCCTACCAGGGGTAATAATTTGCTAGACCTAGTCTTGTCAAATAAGGAAACACTCGTGAATAATCTGGAGATCACTGAAGAGCTTGGCGCAAGAGATCACAAATCCATCACTTTCAGCATTAATTGGAAATGCAAGAATAATGATAATACAGTAAAAATCCCTGATTTTCGTTCTGCCGATTATAATGGACTTAGGGAACATCTGTCTAATCTTGATTGGGGTTATCTAGCTAATGATTTTATTGACGATAATCATACTTATGAATATGAAGGGATCTGCTTTTATGATTGTTTTCTTAATAATGTACACAGTGCCCAGAGTATATACATTCCCCAGAGAGAAATTAGGTCTAATAATAACTATCCCAAATGGGTTAACAGGAGACTAAAACATCTATTAGGGGAAAAAAGGGGAATTTATAGGCGCATCAGAAGAGGAGAGGTTAACCTTACTGACCAATATGTTCAGCTTAAAAGAGAAGTAAAAAAGGCGATTAGAAAGGCTAAACGTGACTATGAAATTAGAGTTGCTAATGAATCAAAGACTAATCCAAAGGGGTTCTTTCAAGTGTATAGGACGAAGGTGAAGGAAAAAGTAGGACGTCTGAAAACTGGGAATGGACAGCTGTCGGATAATGAACTGGAAATGTGTTCCTTATTTAATGACTAAACCATACCCCCGGCCGGGATTGAACCCGCGGGTTCAATCCCGGTCGGGGGTATGGTTTATTTGCAATCGTGTCATTACGATTTCTTGAGTCATTTAATGACTACTTTTTGTCAGTTTTTACACAGGAAGATGTAAATGAGATTCCAGTAATTAACAATTATTTAGTTCCTGATGAATTTAAGTTAACTAATATTACTGTCACGAGGGACATGGTTATTAAACAGATAGACTAACTGAAACAAAATAAGTCCCCGGGACCCGATGAGTTGTTTTCAAGGGTACTTAAGGAATGCAAGATGGAGCTTAGTCAGCCATTAACGAGTGTATTCAATGCGCCCATCCTTATCAGTGTTGTGCCAGAGTTGTGGAAGATGGCTAATGTGGTTCCTATATTCAAATCAGGGGATAAGTCCACTCCTTCAAATTACCGTCCAATAAGCCTGACATCTATAGTGGGCAAGTTATTAGAATCAATTATAGCTGACATTATCAGAAGTCACCTTGAAGAGCATAACTTGATAAATGAATCTCAGCATGGATTCACGAGAGGTCGTTCCTGCCTGACAAACTTACTGACATTCTTCAATAGAACATTTGAGGCAGTTGACAGTGATAAGGAATATGATATTGTTTATTTGGATTTTAGTAAAGCCTTCGACAGAGTACCTCACAAGAGACTCTTAAGAAAAGTGGCAGCTCATGGTATAGGAGGTAAAGTTCTAGCATGGATTGAGGCATGGCTTACCAATAGAAAGCAGAGAGTTACCATTAATGGAGTGAAATCTGAATGGGGATTAGTCACTAGTGGCGTTCCACAAGGATCAGTTTTAGGCCCTCTCCTGTTCATAATTTACATTAATGACCTTGATGAAGGGATTACTAGTGACATGAGTAAGTTTGATGATGATACAAAGATAGGCCGTATAATTCACTCTGAGGAGGATATCAATGAACTCCAGGACGATTTGAACAAACTAATGTCTTGGTCTGAAAAATGGCAGATAAAGTTTAATGTGGATAAGTGTAAGGTACTTGCCCTTGGTAATGAAAATAACCCTCGAAGCTATAATCTAGGTGAAGTAGAGCTTGGTCATACAGAATGTGAAAAAGACTTGGGAGTCATGGTAAGCAGAAATCTAAAGCCAAGACAGCAGTGCCTTAGTGTGCGCAACAAGGCCAACAGATTACTTGGATTTATCTCAAGAAGTATAAGTAACAGAAGTCCAAAAGTTATTTTACAGCTCTATACATCACTAGTGAGGCCTCATTTAGATTATGCTGCTCAGTTTTGGTCCCCTTACTACAGGATGGACATAGACTCATTAGAGAACATACAGAGAAGAATGACTAAAATTATTTACTGTGTAAGGAACCTCCCGTATGAAGATAGACTTAAAGCCTTAAATCTCCACTCTCTGGAGAGGCGTAGAATGAGGGGAGACATCATTGAGGTGTATAAGTGGATGACAGGCATAAACAAGGGAGACATTAATAAAGTACTGAGGGTGTCGAACCAGGTAAGAACCAGGAATAATGGATTTAAGTTTGATAAATTTAGATTTAGAAAAGACATAGGTAAGTACTGGTTTTCTAACAGAGTTGTGGATGCGTGGAACAGTCTTCCCAGTGGGGTGATAGAGGCTAGGACCTTGGGTAGCTTTAAGAAGAGACTGGACAAATATATGAGTGGGAGGGGCTGGGTTTGATTGGTGTCATGGGGTACGGGAGTTATTTCTTGGGACAAAAACTGATCCTTGTGGAACGCCACTAGTGACTAATCCCCACTCAGATTTCACTCCATTAATGGTAAATCTCTGCTTTCTATTGGGTTCTCTCTTGGAGAGACATCCTCAAGACCTTATTAATATCCCCTTTATTAATACCTATCTTCCACTTATACACTTCGATCAGGTCTCCCCTCATTCTTCGTCTAACAAGTGAATGTAACTTAAGAGTCTTCAATCTTTCTTCATAAGGAAGATTTCTATGTATTAATTTAGTCATCCTACGCTGAATGTTTTCTAACGAATTTATGTCCATTCTGTAATATGGAGACCAGAAATGAGCTGCATAATCTAGGTGAGGCCTTACTAATGATGTATAAAGTTGCAGTATGACCTCTGGACTTCTGTTGCTTACACTTCTTGATATAACTCCCAGAAATCTATTTGCCTTATTACGTACGCTTAGGCATTGCTGTCTTGGTTTAAGGTTGCTGCTCAACATAACCCCCAAGTCCTTTTCGCAATCTGTATGGCTAAGTTCTACATCATTTAACTTATAAGAACTAGGGTTATGGGCACTCCCAAGCTTCAGAACCTTGCATTTATCTGCATTGAACTGCATCTGCCACTTTTCTGACCAAGAATAGAGTTTGTTTAAATCCTCCTGAAGTTCCATAACATCTACGTTTGAATCAATTATCCTACCTATCTTTGTGTCATCGGCGAATTTGCTCATATCACTAGTAATTCCCCCATCAAGTTCATTGATATATATTATAAACAACAACGGGCCCAAGACTGATCCCTGTGGAACGCCACTTGTTACAGATCCCCACTCGGATTTAACCCCATTTATGGACACTCTCTGCTTCCTGTCAGTGAGCCATGACTCGATCCACGAGAGCACTTTTCCCCCAATGCCATGAGCTGCCACTTTCTTTAACAGTCTTTGGTGCGGAACTCTATCAAAAGCCTTACTAAAATCTAAGTAAATAATATCAAATTCTTTATCGTGGTCAACAGCCTCAAAAGCTTTACTGAAGAAAGTTAATAAATTAGTTAGACAAGACCGGCCTCTTGTGAATCCATGCTGAGTATCATTAATCAAGCTATGCTGATCGAGATGGCTTCTTATAATCTCAGCTATAATTGACTCTAGTAATTTGCCTACAATTGAGGTCAGGCTTATTGGGTGGTAATTTGACGGTAACGACTTGTCCCCTGTTTTAAAAATAGGAATTACATTAGCCATCTTCCACATATCAGACACTACACCTGTTTGAAGAGATAAATTAAAAATATTAGTTAATGGTTCACAGAGTACCATTTTGCATTCCTTAAGAACCCTTGAAAAAAACTCATCAGGACCCGGCGACTTATTTTGCTTCAGTCTGTCTATATGCTTCACAACCATTTCACTAGTGACTGTGATGTTACATAATTTATCTTCTTCTAGCCCACTATAAAAATTAATTACTGGAATATTGTTAGTGTCTTCCTTTGTAAAAACTGAGAGAAAATAAACCATACCCCCGGCCGGGATTGAACCCGCGGTCATAGAGTCTCAAAACTCCAGCCCGTCGAGCTCATTTCATTCTCTTTGTCAGTAAGGTGCCCATAGTTATTTTTAAGGGGACCTATCTTATCTCTAACTTTTGTTCTATAGACCTGGAAAAAACTTTTTGGGTTAGTTTTAGAATCCCTAGCAACTTTAATTTCATAGTCCCTTTTAGCTTTTCTTATCCCCTTTTTAATGTCCCTCTTAATGTCAATATACTGATTCATAAGATGACCCTCGCCTCTTTTGATACGCCTATAAATTCCTTTCTTATGCCCTAGTAGATATTTCAGCCTATTATTCATCCATTTTGGGTCATTTCTATTTGATCTAATTTCCTCGTAAGGGATAAACGTTCTTTGAGCAGCATGTATTGTGCTCAGAAAACTGTCATATTGATAGCTCTCTTCGTTACCCCAGTCAACAGATGATAAGTGTTCTCAAAGCCCATCGTAATCTGCTAAGCGAAAATCTGGGACTGTTACTGAGTTATCCCTACTATCATACTTCCATTCAATTCTAAATGTAATTGATTTGTGGTCGCTAGCACCCAGTTCCTCTGAAACTTCTAAATTATTAACAAGGGATTCATTGTTTGCCAGAACTAAGTCAAGCAGGTTATTACCCCTTGTAGGTTCTGTCACAAACTGCTTCAAAAAACAATCCTGAACTACTTCTAAGAAGTTGTATGATTCTAAATTCCCAGTCAAGAAATTCCAATCAATATGACTAAAGTTAAAGTCTCCTAGAATTACTACATTATCGTGCCTTGTGGCCCTAACAATTTCCTCCCATAGAAGTCTCCCCTGGTCCTTATCTAAATTTGGGGGACGGTATATCACACCTAAAATTTATTTTTCATGCCCCTCTGAAAATTCTATCCAAACAGACTCTGTATGTGTTACTTCAGACTTAATACCCGTTTTTATGCAACAGTTCAAACGATCTCGGACATACAATGCCACACCACCCCCCTTCCCGATACTTCTATCTACTTGGAACAGTTTAAAACCCTGAATGTGACATTCTGCAGGCATGTCCCGACTTTTTTAATTAAACCACGTCTCAGTAATGGCAAATATATCTATGTTACCTGCACTAGCAACTAGTCTCAACTCGTCCATCTTATTCCTAGCATTGCGACTATTTGTGTAATAAATATTTAAAGACCCTCCTCTCTCTTTACCCTTCCTGCTCCTTTCTGTGATTCCACTAAACCTATTACTGTCCTTGTCAATTAGTGCCACTGGCTTTCCAATATCCACCTCATTTTGCCTATTACTAGTTCTCCTAGTACTCATATTACTACCCTGTGACTTCACAGTTTTCCCGCCAAAACCCATACCACTAACTATTCCTAGTTTAAAGACCTAACAGCTCCCTCCACTGCGTTGGCCAGTGCTCCCACCCCACACCTAGATAAGTGAACCCCATCCCTGGCATACATGTCATTTCTGCCATAGAAGAGGGCCCAGTTGTCCATGAATGTTACCGCATTTTCCTTACAGTATTTGTCCAGCCAGCAATTGACACCAATTGCTCTGGACAACCATTCATTTCCAACTCCTCTCCTTGGCAAAATGCCACATATGACAGGTTTCCCACCCTTCCTCCTAATTATCTCTATTGCTGACCTATACATGCTAATCAGGTCCTCACTCCTACGTCTGCCAACATCGTTGCCTCCAGCACTGAGACAGATAATAGGATTGCTCCCATTACCTCTCATGATGTCATCCAGACGGCTAACAATATCCTTCATCCCAGCCCCAGGAAAACACACTCTCTGCCTCCTACTCCTATCCTTCAAGCAGAATGCCCTATCCATGTACCTAATCTGGCTATCCCCAACAACAACAATGTTTTTACCTTCCTTGGCGTCGTCCGTCGTGATGCTCCGAGTAGTCGACTCACATTCACCAGGTAGCATTACACCACTTGTAGAATTCGTCAAGACGTTCTCGATGGTCTTCGTTGGGGTTTCTAGGGATGTCTTACTCACGTCTGCCAATGCTTCTTTGGTGCTCGTTGTGGCATTCCCAGTAGAACACTCACATTCGTCAGGTAGCACCGAGAATGGGTTGGAAGTTTCCACGGTAGTCTTCTGGTTTCTCGTTGTTTCTGCCTCTCCAACCGTTTTCTTGATCTTCAGCTTGGTTTCATGTTACCCGGCCACTGACCAAGCTCCCCTCTTAACCTGGGGACTCACAACAGAAGGATTACTACGAATCTTCTTGTTCTCCTCCGTTAATCGCCGTATCTCCATTAATCGCCGTATCTCCAAGTTGATGAGAAGAATTCAATCGGACGAAGACCAGGCAGAACTACAGAGGGATCTGGACAGGCTACCGGCCTGGTCCAGCAACTGGCTGCTGGAGTTCAACCCCACCAAGTGCAAAGTTATCAAGATTGGGGAATGGCGAAGAAGACCACAGACAGAGTACAGCCTACGGGGCCAGAGCCTACAAACCTCAGTCAAGGAAAAGGATCTTGGGGTGAGTATAACACTGAGCACATCTCCTGAGGCGCACATCTACCAAATAACTCCCGCAGCATATGGGCGCCTGACAAATTTAAGAACAGAATTCCGACATCTTAATAAGGAGTCTTTCAGGACCCTGTACACTGTGTACGTTAGGCCCATATTGGAGTATGCAGCGCCAGTTTGGAACCCCTCACAAGGCTAGTCCCGGAGCTAAGAGGTATGTCCTAGCAGGAGAGGTTAAGGGAAATCGACCTGACGACACTGGAAGACAGAAGAGGTAGGGGAGATATGATAACGACATAAAATACTGTGAGGAATCGACAAGGTGGACGGAGGCAGGATGTTCCAGAGATGGGACACAGCAACAAGGGGTCACAGTTGGAAGTTGAAGACTCAGAAGAACCACAGGGATGTTAGGAAGTATTTCTTCAGTTCCAGAGTTGTCAGGAAGTGAAATAGTCTGGGAAGTGATGTAGTGGAGGCAGGATCCATACATAGCTTTAAGAAGAAGTATGATAAAGCTCATGGAGCAGGAAGAGTGATCGAGTAGCGCCCAGTGAAGAGGCGGGGCCAGGAGGTATGAATCGACCCCTGCAACCACAACTAGGTGAGTACACACCCACACACACACACACACACACACACACACACACACACACACACACACACACACACACTCCCACACACACACACACACACACACACACACACACACACACACACACACACACACACACAGACACACACACACACACACACACACACACACACACACACACACACACACACACACACACACACACACACACACACACACAGAAACACACACAGATACATGTAAATACACATACACAAAAACATACAAACACATGCACACGAACACATTCACATGAACTCATAAATACATACACACACACACACACACACACACACACACATACACACACACACACACACACACATACGCACACGCAACCTCAACTAGGTGAGTACAACTAGGTGAGTACAACTAGGTGAGTACACACACACATTAACAAAACTCTCTCTCTCTCTCTCTCTCTCTCTCTCTCTCTCTCTCTCTCTCTGTCATTCTCCCTCTTTCTGTCTCTTTACAGAGAACTTTTCAAGTTTAGGTTTAGGGTTCCTAACTTTATTTATAGGCTGTGAGCTGTTTCTTAAATCAGTTCATTTGAGAGAGAGAGAGAGAGAGAGAGAGAGAGAGAGAGAGAGAGAGAGAGAGAGAGAGAGAGAGAGAGAGAGAGAGAGAGAGAGAGAAGAGAGAGAGAGAGAGAGAGAGAGAGAGAGAGAGAGAGAGAGAGAGAGAGAGAGAGAGAGAGAGAGAGAGAGAGAGAGAGAGAGAGAGAGAGAGAGAGAGAGAGAGAGAGAGAGAGAGAGAGAGAGAGAGAGAGAGAGAGAGAGAGAGAGAGAGAGAGAGAGAGAGAGAGAGAGAGAGAGAGAGAGAGAGAGAGAGAGAGAGAGAGAGAGAGAGAGAGAGAGAGAGAGAGAGAGAGAGAGAGAGAGAGAGAGAGAGAGAGAGAGAGAGAGAGGAGACAGAGAGGGAGATAGAGAGAGAGAGAGAGAGAGAGAGAGGGAGAGAGAGAGAGAGATAGAGAGAGAGAGAGAGAGAGAGAGAGAGAGAGAGAGAGAGAGAGAGAGAGAGAGAGAGAGAGAGAGAGAGAGAGAGAGAGAGAGAGAGAGAGAGAGAGAGAGAGAGAGAGAGAGAGGACAGGTTGGGTTGTTTTTGAAGACATGTACAAACAGGGAACAGGATGAAGTTGGGGGCATCTGCCGGCCAGCAGTTTCATTTGGTCAACTGATTTTATTTCGTTAATGTAGTTATGCTTTACGAACATGTTCCAGACGTTATCCTATGAATAAATGATCTCAGATAAAGCGTTGGTTGCCCGTCTTGTTGTGTAAAAGCTCACTTCTTGGTGTCCTCGGAGTGAAGCCAAGTGTGGTACTTTGACAATAGTGGCCTTGTACGTGACAGAAACATTACCCCGTATCCCCCCAGTGGTTCGAGGTTCTGACCAGAGCTTTGGTAAGAGGGGAGGGGGGGGGAAGAAGGATGGGTAAGGCTGGAAGTTTGGGAAAGGTTGGGGGGAAGGAGGGGTAGGTGGGGTTATAAAAGGGTAGTGGCCTATCCACCTTGGTGTAATTTGAATATGCGTGTGTGCATATTGAGTGATTTATGAAGAGGCTGGTTATAAGAGTAGGGTATACCTCCTGCCCATCAATTTCGCAATGCTATATTGAGTTATACCAGTGCGTCATTGAATTGGAAGGATGCATACTGCATAGAATTGTTTTCTGTTTTTTTTTTTTTCCGCAAGAGGTTGGTCAGGAGGCGCAGCTGCAGGCGAGGGTTGCCGGGCATTCGATAGAGGTTGGTTGTTCACCTGGAGTCGGCCAGCAAGGCAGTGACTGAGGTGGTGTCCTGCTGTATTGTAGTAGTAGGTACAACGAGGTCAGTTGTGAGGTGTTGGTTGATAGAAGTGGGTCACCCGGAGATGGGGGGCGCTAGTCCGTGTTACTGGACATAGAATGGTTGAAGGCTCTTCTGAATTAACAGATCTATCCAGGCTGGATCCAGGCGAGAGATGAGCCGTTTTGGTGTGGTTTTTTATTCTGTAAAAAAGTCGCAGATGAGATGGAAGACAGGCAATCCAAGAAAGTGGAGCATACTCAAGGTGTGAGCGTACTTGTGTATCGTACAGAATCTTGCAACCTCTACTGTCGATCATGTGCAAGATAACATAAAAATAACATCAGAATGGAGGAACACTGCAGAAGGCCTACTGGCCCATACAAGGCAGGTCCTTATCAAAACCACCTCTACCCAAATCTACCCAAGAATTTACTCCTGTACCCACGACACCAATCAGACCCAGCCCCTCCCACTCATATATTTGTCCAATCTCTTTTCAAAGCTACGCAGGGTCCTAGCCTCTTATCACCCTACTCGGAAGATTGTTCCACGCATCCACAACTCTTTTTGAAAACCAGTACTTACCTATGTCCTTTCTAAATCTAAACTTATCCAACTTCATCTAAACGTATTCAACCCTTGCAGCAGCATAAAGTGGAGTACGATAATTAGATTGCAAAAGGACACACACACACACACACACACACACACACACACACACACACACACACACACACACACACACACACACAAAATGGATCAGATAATACCTAACGGGAAGGCATCAGCGAGTCATGGTACGTGGCGAGGTGCCAGAGTGGGCGCCTGTGACGAGCGGGGTTCCACAGGGGTCAGTCCTAGGACCGGTGCTGTTTCTGGTATATGTGAACGACATAATGGACGGAAAAGATTCAGAGAATCAGAAGTGTCCCTGTTTGCAGATGATGTGAGGTTGATGAGGAGAATTCTGTCGGAGGAGGACCAGGCAGGATTACAAAGGGTCTCTCTCTCTCTCTCTCTCTCTCTGGTAATAAATGGTATAAAATACCGACACAATGGAAATATAAACACAAATGCAGTATAATGTGATCCTTTATTGACAACGTTTCACCCACACAGTGGGCTTTCTCAAGTCACACACGGATCTACCTGGGGTTGGAAGGTACGAGAGTATTTATAGTCAGAATGTTGAGGTCAGGTGAAGAATGCTGCATCTGATGATCCACCAGGTGGGGTTATAGAGTCTTGGGTAGCTTGGCAGGGGTATTGGACAAGTTGTAGACCTTCTGCAGTGTTCTATGTTCTTATGTGGGATAGCGATGAAGAAGTTTCTTGGCGAGTGGTTCAGCTATGTTATAGAAGCCATTGTTCTGGTTGAAATTGTTGGTTATAGAGATAAGCGATGATTCCAGGATTCTTCTGTATTGAGTATTGTCTTCTGTGGCTATAAGTCTTGAGTTTCTGTAGTTAATTAAATGGTTGTGTGAATTGCGATGCTGTACACAGGCATTCCTTGTATCGTCAGTCCTGCTTGCATATTGGTGTTCTGAAATGCGTGTTTGGAGGTCTCTTGGTGTTTCGCCCACATATAATTTGTTGCAGTCATTACAAGGGATTATGTATACCCCTGCAGAGGATGGAGGCTTGTCCTGTCTACTACTGGTGATGTCCTTGATGGTCGTGGTTGTGGAGGTAGATACCTGGAATGATGTTTTGGCAAAGATGTTGGAAACATGTTTGGCAATGGAGTTGTTGGGGAGGACTATGTATCTCTTCTCGGCAGTGTCTTCTCTGGGTGTGCTGAAGATGTTTAATGCCCGCCGTCTGCAGTCTCTGATGAAGTGACTAGGATAGTGGAGTTTGGAAAATACTTGTTCAATTATAGTGCATTCTTCCTCAAGGAACTCATTGCTGCAGATTCTGAGTGCACGTAGGAAGAAGCCTATAATCACACCACGTTTGGTTTTGGTGTCGTGGTGAGAGTAGAAGTGGAGAAGATCGTTTTGGTTGGTGGGTTTTCGATAGACTTTAAAACGAAGTTCGTGGTCAGCTTTGCAGAGCAGAACATCAAGGAAAGGGTGTTGTCGACTTCTTCTTCAAGTGTGAACTGAAGAACATAGAACACTGCAGAAGGTCTACAACTTGTCCAATACCCCTGCCAAGCTACCCAAGACTCTATAACCCCACCCGGTGGATCATCAGATGCAGCATTCTTCACCTGACCTCAACATTCTGACTATAAATACTCTCGTACCTTCCAACCCCAGGTAGATCCGTGTGTGACTTGAGAAAGCCCACTGTGTGGGTGAAACGTTGTCAATAAAGGATCACATTATACTGCATTTGTGTTTATATCTCTCTCTCTACACAGGGTTTGACAGGTTAAGGATCCCTAGCTTTATTGACAGCTATTTACAGGTTAAGGATTCCTAACTTTATTGGCAAGCTAAGAGCTGTTACCTACATCAGCTCATTTGAAAGCATTTTTATTGTTATGAGACATACAAGTAGGAAACAGGATGAAGTTGGAGCCATCTGTGTGCCAGCATTTTCATTTGATCAACTGACTTTATTTCGTTGACATCATTATGCTGTACGAATGTGTTCCATACTCGAGTCATCCTGGGTATGTATGATCTCAGATGGAGTGATGTTCTGGAGAAGGGTACAGTCAGAGTGAAGTTGCTGCTTTCTGCCCGTCTTATGGCATAAAAGCTTGTTTCACGCTGTCCTCGAAGTGGATCCAAGTGTGGTATTTTGACAATATTGGCCTTGTACATAACAGTAAGGCCACCCACATCCCTCCTATGTTGAAGGCTCTGCTGAAATGACAGATCTATCCAGGATGCTCTCTCTCTCTCTCTCTCTCTCTCTCTCTCTCTCTCTCTCTCTCTCTCTCTCTCTCTCTCTCTCTCTCTCTCTCTCTCTCTCTCTCTCTCTCTCTCTCTCTCTCTCTCTCTCTTTCTCTCTCTCTCTCTGTCAAGTAGAGCAGCAGGATCCGGTTGGTTCCCCAATACTTCAGTGTAAATATTAAGCCGAGGCATGAGAGACCGTGACGCAGCATACTGTTTAGCACTGGTGGAATGCTGTTTTTTTTACAATAGAAATTACATCTGTCATCCTACATCAGCTTTCATTTCAGTGCTAAGTAATACTACCACCCCGTAGGACAACAGTCGGCTAATACCCAGGTACCTACTTACTGCTAGGTTAAGCGGGTGAATGGAGGTTCCACCAACTTAGAAGCCCGAGGCACCATCCAAGCATGGCGCAACCTACTCTTGTTCGGCAATGTCTGTCTTGCAGTTCCTGAAAGACGAGGCAAACTGCTAACCACGTCAGTTATCAAGGCAGTGCGCAACTACCCAAGAACGGATAACTGTCCCTCTGCCCCATCATCGCAGGAATCACAAAGGTAGACCCAAGAAAAGTCCCACTGAAAACGAGAAAATTTGCGCACAGGTTAGCAAAAAAATCGAAGAAGGTAATATAGTGGGAGCAATAAGAATAATTACAAGTGACGACACTGTAGCCCCCAAGGATGAGACCACGGCCCAAGCACTAAGAGACAAGCATCCAACCTGGGACACCATAGCCATCAACGACAACCCTGAGGAAGACCCCATCACTGAACAATTAATTTTGCCAGAATCGGAAGTCTATAAGGCGATTGTGTCATTTCCTGCAGGATCTGCAGGAGGTTACACTGGAATTCGACCTCAGCACCTCAAAGAGATGGTAGATCCAATACTCGGTGTATCTGCATCAATTCTTCTCACCGAGTTAACAACTTTCGTCAACAATTGCCTGGCTGGGCGAATCCCAGAAGAAATTAAACCTTTCTTTTTTGGAGCCTCACTATGTGCTTTGAAGAAGAGGGATGGGGGAATCAGACCCATTGCAGTTGGAAACACTCTTCGCCGTCTCGTTGCTAAAGCAGCAGTGAGAAACATTCGCCTAGAAGCTGCCACTTTACTCCAGCCACACCAACTGGGCTTTGGGGTCTCTCAAGGCAGTGAAGCTGCAGCTCATGCGGCAAGGGCCTACATCAGGGACCTACCAGAAGACAAGGCCATAGTCAAACTTGATTTTAGAAATGCCTTTAATATGGTGAAGAGAGATGCTATTTTGCCAGCTGTTCGGGTTTGGTTCCCCAGTCTCTTTCCTTTCATTTCAGCTGGCTACAGCAAACCCTCAATTCTTTTGTTTGGAGAACATGAAATTCAATCATCAGAGGGTGTTCAGCAGGGTGACCCACTCGCTCCACTTCTCTTCTGCAGTGAGCTCAATATCTGGTACCTGGATGACGGCACTCTGGCAGGTACTGAAGAGTCCCTGGTGGGGGACCTACAACTGGTGAAAACACAGGGAGAAGACTTTGGACTCATCCTCAATCCCTCCAAGTGTGAAATCATCACAGCAAACCAGGAAATAATCAATGCTGTGCGAAGAATCCTCCCAGAAGTCTCAACTACAACTCCGTCCAACAGTACCCTCTTGGGGGCACCGCTGGGTCATCAGGCCATCGACACTGTCCTCAGGGACAAATTGAATGACCTGATGAGAATGGAGGAGAGAATAAGCAATCTTGATGCCCATGATGCTCTGTATCTCCTCACAAGGTGTCTTACTATGCCAAGACTCACTTACTTCTTGAGGTGTGCACCCTCTTTTGACAACCCAACACTCGATGAATATGACGCACACCTGAGATCAACTTTTAAGAAGGCACTGAACCTGTCACTAGAGGATGAGCAATGGGATCAGGCAACCCTCCCAGTGCGACTGGGAGGTATAGGGGTGCGTAAAGCAACACATGTTGCTTTACCTGCTTTTCTGTCTTCGTGTTTGGCTTCCAGTTCATTAGTCAAGAAAATTGTTCCCGAACGCTTGAGAGACAGGGTAGGAGCTCAAGACCCCAGGTTTACTGAAGCAACGATTCGGTGGGACACCCTTACAGATTCCTCCAGTAGACCAGCTCCTCCCAAAGAACACAAACAGTCCTACTGGGACAAACCGATCATGGAAAAAATCGCCAACACAATGCTCTCCAACGCCTCAGGAAAGGACAAAGCTCGTCTCCTGGCAGTGAAGGCACCACACTCAGGAGATTTCCTGTTAGCTGTTCCCAATTCCTCCTTGGGCACTCGACTAGACCCACAGGCCATTCGGATTGGTGTTGCTCTTCGCCTAGCCGCCCCCATCCTCACCGAACATAGGTGTATTTGCGGCAGGGCGACAGCTGATCAATTCGGACTTCATGGTCTCGTGTGTCACACAGCAGAAGGGAAGTATGCCAGACATGAGGAGGTCAATGATATAATAAAGAGAAGCCTCGCCATAGCCCGTTGCCCAGCTCAACGGGAACCCCGAGTACAGAGGTCTGACGGAAGTCAAAAGCGTCCTGATGGAGCCACTATGCTACCCTGGAAGGATGGAAAGCAGATTGCCTGGGACTACACCTGTGCTGCCACATTGGCAGACACCTACTTGCCATACTCTGTAGTGGAAGGGGGTGGAGCTGCCAGCCACAGGGAGACCCAGAAGATCCGAAAATATGAAGACCTTCCCCCTTGCTATAACTTCATTCCAATAGGGTCGGAGACCCTTGGAGCATGGGGCAAGTGTCCTCTAAAGTTCCTCAAGGAGCTAGGTAAAAAGCTCATCATAGAAACCAAGGACCACAGGGCGACCAGCTTCCTCTTTCAGAGACTCAGTGTTGCGATCAAGAGAGGAAATGCCTGCAGCATTCTGGGCACGCGGCCCACCGCAGGGGAGCTGGACGAAGTATTCGAGATGTAGCTCTGAGTTACCTATGTTGTTTTAGTTTCTGTTGTATTTTTGTGAATGTTTGGCCAATGTATTTTGTCTTTAAATAAAACATACTTGAAATATAGGGGGTGCTAGGAGAAAATTCTCAAACAGCTTCAGGGAGAACCTTAAGTTTTCCCCTGAAGCAAGTTTATTCTTTTCTCTGAGGATGAGGGTCCCTACGACAGTTCATATATATATGTATATATATATATATATATATATATATATATATATATATATATATATATATATATATATATATATATATATATATATATGTATATATATATCATGCCGAATAGGTAAGACTGGTCATGTATGTTAATGTAAAAATTAATAATTTTATTCCAAAAGAACATTAGAAAACTTATCTAACCTTATTATAACAAGCTCAATTTAATTTAGCCTAATCCTACTAAATATATTTTAGATAAGTTTACAATAATTTAATAATAAACAAACACAATGAAATATATATTTTTTCGTTAGATTCAGAATGATTCATCGACACCATGCCTAATCCTTCTAGGGTAGGGTAGGTGCCTGAGCCCGAGCCTTTAGCTCATAAGACTGTCATTCCCATTTGCTCCCTTGGGGCAGGGATGGCAGACCAGAGAGGCCTAGCTTGTGGCTAGGCCTGGGGACAGTTGGTCCCAAAGATGAGGAGGTACTTGTGCCTCCTCCCATGGGAGACTTCGGTCTCAGACACTCCCTAAAGAGGGAGCCAAGGCCGGGCCACCACTTGGAAAAGGCCCGGGCCGGGAGAATACCGGCTAATCTTTAATAATAATCAGAATGATTATCGTGAAATTATTGCATACACAAATTTTCACTTACCTTATTCGGCCTAATAAATAAAACTTGCGATTCTGGCTTAAATTGCATTGCTCGTCTTGGCGAATAAGGAAAGCGAAAATTTCGTATGCAATAATTTCACGAAAATCATTCTGAATCTCGCGAAAAAAAATATATTTTATAGTGTTTGTTTATTATTAAAATACTGTAAACGTATCTAAAATATATTTAGTTGGATTAGGGTAAATTAAATTGAGCTTGTTATAATAGGGAAAGTGGGAATAACATCTTGTAAGAGTGATGACGAGCCAGTTGTGCGTTTGGGAGAAGTTCGTGAGGCAGTAGGTAGAATGAAAGGTTGTATGGTAGCGGGAACTGATGGGATGAAGATATAAATGTTAAAAGCAGGTAGGATATATTTTTGGAGTGGTTGGTGATATTATTTAATAAATGTATGGAAAGAGACTGGCAGAGAGCATGTATAGTTCCTTTGTATAAATGCAAAGGGAACATAAGAGAATGCAAAAATTATTGGGGAATAAGTCTGTTGAGTATACCTCGTAAAGTGTATGGTAGAGTTTTTATTGAAAGAATTAAGAGTATGATGGAGAATAGGATAGCAGATGAACAAGGAGGCTTTAGGAAAGGTAGGGGGTGTGTGGACCAGGTGTTTTCAGTGAAACATATAGGTGAACAGTATGCAGATAATGGTAAAGAGGTTTTAGTGGCATTTATGGATTTGGAAAAGGCGTATGACACGATAGATAGGGAGGTAATGTGGCAGATGTTACAGTTGTATGGAACAGGAGGTAAGTTACTGAAAGCAGTGAAGAGTTCTTACGAGGATAGTGAGGCTCAGGTTAGAGTATGCAGGAGAGAGGGAGATTATTTCCCAGTGAAAGTAGGCCTTAGACAAAGATTTGTGATATCACCATGGTTGTTCAATATATTTATAGATGGGGTTGTCAGAGAAGTGAATGCTCGGGTGTTGGGGAGAGGGGTGGAATTACGTTATGTTGGCAAGAGGTGTGGGGTTAAAAGATAAAGAATCTAATATAAAGTGGGAGTTGTCACAGACGCTCTTTGTTGACGACACTGTGCTTTTGGAAGATTCTGAAGAAAAGTTACAGAGGTTGGTGGATGAGTTTGGTAGGGTATATATAAGAAGAAAATTAAAAGTGAATATAGGAAAGAGTAAGATGATGAGGATAACAAAAAAATTAGGTGATGAAAGACTGGATATCAGATTGGAGGGAGAGAGAATTGAGGAAGTGAATATATTCAGATATTGAAGAGTAGACGTGTCAGCAGATGGGTCTATGAAATATGAGGTGAATCACAAAACTGATGAGGGAAAAAAGGTGAGTGGTGCACTTAGGAGTCTGTGGAGACAAAGAACTTTGTCCATGGAAGTGAAGAGGGGAATGTATGAGAGTATAGTTATACCAACACTCTTATATGGGTGTGAAGCATGGGTGGTGAATGTTGAACAAGGAGAAGACTGGATGCAGTGGAGATGTCATGTCTGAGGGCAATGTGTGGTGTGAATATAATGCAGAGAATTTGTAGTTTGGAAATTAGGAGGAGGTGTGGGATTATCAAAAATATTATCCAGAGGGCTGAGGAGGGGTTGTTGAGGTGGTTCGGACATATAGAGAGGTTGGAACAAAATAGAATGACTTCGAGAATGTATAAATCTGTAGTGGAGGGAAAGTGGGATAGGGGGTCGGTCTAGGAAAGTTTGGAGGGAGGGTGTAAAGGAGGTTTTGTGTGTGAGGGGATTGGACTTCCAGCAAGCATGTATGGAGCTTGTTAGATAGGAGCAAATAGAGACAAATGGTTTTTAAGACTTTATGTGCTGTTGGAGTGTGACCAAGGTAACATTTATGAAGAGAGTCAGGGAAACCGGCAGGGTGGACTTGAGTCCTGGAGATGGGAAGTACAATGCTTGCACTCTGAAGGATGGGTGTTAATGTTGCACTTTCATAACTGTAGTGTAAGCACGCCTCTGGCAAGACAGTGATGGAGTGAATGATGATGAAAGTTTTTCTTTTTTGGCGAAACGGCGGATATATATATATATATATATATATATATATATATATATATATATATATATATATATATATATATATATATATATATATATATATATATATATATATATATATGTATATATATATATATATATATATATATATATATATATATATATATATATATATATATATATATATATATATATATATATATATATATCGTGCCGAATATGTAAAACTGGTCAATTAGCAAGAACTTATTTAAAATTAAGTCCTTTCTAAAATTTTCTCTTATACGTTTAAAGACATATTTTTTTCATTAATGTTTATATAAAAAAATATAATTTTGCACCAAAAGGAACTTAGAAAACTTACCTAACCTTATTATAACAAAAACAATTTATTTTAACCTAACCCAACTAAATATATTTTAGATTTGTTTACAGTAATTTAATACTAAACAAACACAGTGAAATATATTTTTTTCGTTAGGTTCAGAATGATTTTGGCGAAATTATCGCATACACAAATTTTCACTTGTCCTATATGGCAAGATGAGCGTTGCTATTTAAGCCAAGATCGCAAGGTCTGCCTATTCGGCACGACATATATATATATATATATAAAAATATATATATATATATAAATATATATATATATATATATATATATATATATATATATATATATATAAATATATATATATATATATATATATATATATATATATATACAGTGGTCCCCCGCTTTTCGTAGTTCCCGGCAATCGTAAAATTCGCCAATCATAGAGGTATTTTCGTGTAATCATGGACTCGCTTTTCATAGGTTGACTCGTGAGTCGTAGTTCGTCCGGGACGCGTACCCACGGCATGAGCCAGGGCGGCAGCCAGTCTGGCATTGTTTACCAGTGAGCGAAGGTCCCCTCACGTGCTCCAGCGAAATATTTCATAATATTCCATTTATTTTAGTGCTTGCAAATACTAAATAAGCTACCATGGCTCCAAAGAAAGCTCCTAGTGCCAAGCCTGTGGTAAAGAAGGAGAGAAATAAGATTGAATTTAAGAAAACCATCATTGGACAATATGAAAGTGGTACAAGTGTGGCCGAACTGTCCAGGATGTATAAGAAACCCTACACAACCTTATGTTCCATAGTGGCCAAGAAAAATGAAATAAAGGATGCTGTTGTTGCAAAGGAGTAACTATGCTGACAAAAATGAGATCAACAGTACTGGAAGAGGTTGAGAAGTTATTATTGGTGTGGATAAATGAGAAACAATTAGCAGGAGATACTCTTATGACTTCGTTTATTTGTGAAAAGGCTAGGCAGTTGCATGAAGATTTGGTAAAGAAATTGCCTGCAAATAGTGGTGAAGTGAGTGAATTTAAGGCTAGCAAAGGCTGGTTTGAGAGATTTAAGAACCGTAATGGCATACACAGTGTGGTAAGGCATGGTGAGGCGGCTGAAAAATATGCGCATGAATTCCAGGAGTACATAGAGGCTGAAGGACTGAAACCTGAACAAGTGTTCAATTGTGACGAAACAGGCCTCTTTTGGAAGAAAATGCCAAAGAGGACCTTCATTACACAAGAGGAAAAGGCAATGCCAGGACACAAGCCTATGAAAGACAGGCTGACGCTAATGCTCTGTGCTAATGCTAGTGGGGATTTCAAAGTGAAGCCATTACTAGTGTACCATTCTGAAAATCCCAGAGTGTTCAGGAAAAACAATGTTATGAAGAGTAAATTGTGTGTGTTTTGGAAATCTAATAGTAAGGCACGGGTCACGAGGGAAATTTTCGTCGAGTGGTTCAATGAAGTGTTTGGCCCTAGTGTGAAGGAGTATCTCCTGGAAAAGAAATTGGATCTCAAGTGCCTGCTAGTAATGGACAATGCACCTGCTCATCCTCCAAACTTGGATGACCTAATTTTCGAGGAGTTTGGGCTCATCACAGTAAAGTTCTTGCTCCCGAGTACCACTCCTCTCCTCCAACCCATGGACCAGCAGGTTATTGCAAACTTTAAAAAACTCTACACAAAAGCAATGTTTCACAGGTGCTTGACTGTGACTACAGACACTCACTTGACCCTAAGGGAATTTTGGAGAGAACACTTCAGCATCCTCCACTGCATAACCCTTATAGGTATGGCTTGGGAGGGAGTGACTACCAGGACTTTGAACTCTGCCTGGAGAAAATTGTGGCCAGATTGTGTCGAAAAGAGGGATTTTGAAGAATTTGGGACTGACCCTAATGAGCCTATGTCTGTTGTAAAATCAATTGTGGCACTGGGGAGTTCCATGGGGTTGGATGTGAGTTTGGAGGATGTGGAAGAATTGGTGGAAGACCACAATGAAGAGCTCACCACTGAGGAGCTGCAAGAGCTTCAGCAGGAAGAGCAACACATCGCAGCTCAGAATCTTGCTGCAGAGGAGGAGGAAGAGAGATGGAAGAAGGTGCCTTCTTCAGAAATTAAAGAGATTTTTATTATGTGGGGTAAGATGGAAAGCTTTTTGGAGAAACATCACCCTAACAAGGTTGTTGCAAGCCAGGTTGGCAACATGTACAGTGACAAACTCTTGGGCCATTTTAGGGAAGTGTTAAGAGACGCCAGAAACAGAGCTCTCTCCACAGTTATTTTGTGAGACAGGACTCCAGTGACTCTCAAGGTGGTCCTAATGGCATTAAGAAACAGAGAAGAGAAGCAACCCCAGAAAAGCAAATGGTACCTGAGGTGTTGATGGAAGGGGATTCCCCTTCCAAACTATAAACAATCCACTCTCTCTCCTCCTCCAGTCTCCCATACACTAAGAAGAATCTCCAATAAAGGTAAGTGTTATAAGAACATAAGAACATAAGAACGAAGGAACACTGCAGCAGGCCTACTGGCCCATGCGAGGCAGGTCCAAGTCTCCTACCGGCTTAAGCCAATGCACCCAACCTAGTCAGGTCAGGTCACCCTGACTTAAGGGAGGAACACGGCAACCGTCCTGGTAGCACAAGCTAATCAGGCCCAACTCACACCCACCCACACCCACTCATGTATTTATCCAACCTATTTTTAAAGCTACACAACGTTCTGGCCTCTATGACTGTACTTGGAAGTTTGTTCCACTCATCCACAACTCTATTACCAAACCAGTACTTTCCTATATCCTTCCTGAATCTGAATTTTTCTAACTTAAAACCATTGCTGCGAGTGCTGTCTAGGCTAGATATTTTCAGCACACTATTTACATCCCCTTTATTTATTCCTGTCTTCCATTTATACACCTCAATCATATGCCCCCTAATTCTACGTCTTTCTAGAGAGTGCAGATTCAGGGCTCTTAGTCTATCCTCATAGGGAAGGTTTCTGATACATGGGATCAACTTTGTCATCCTCCTTTGTACATTTTCCAGAGCATTTATATCCATTCTGTAATACGGTGACCAAAACTGTGCAGCATAATCTAAATGAGGCCTAACCAAGGATATATAGAGTTGAAGAACAACCTGAGGACTCCTATTATTTATGCTTCTTGATATGAAGCCAAGGATTCTATTAGCTTTATTGCGAACACTTATGCACTGTTGTCTTGGTTTCAGATTACTGCTAACCAGAACTCCTAAATCTTTTTCGCAATCCGTAATATTAAGATCTACATTATTTAGTTTATATGTGGCATGGTTATTGTCCTGTCCAACATTTAGAACTTTGCATTTGTCTATATTAAACTGCATCTGCCACCTCTCCGACCACTGCATCAGTCTACTCAAATCTTCCTGGAGTGCTCTAATGTCTTCTTCAGAATGAATTCGACGGCCTATTTTGGTGTCATCGGCAAACTTGCTGATGTCGCTCTTTATGCCCTCATCTATGTCGTTTATGTATATTGTGAACAGCAGGGGGCCCAACACTGACCCCTGTGAAACACCGCTCGTGACGCTTCCCCACTTTGATTTCTCCCCCATTTATGCAAACTCTCTGCTGCCTATTTGTCAACCATGCCTCTATCCAGGAAAAAATTTCTCCTCCTATTCCATGTGCCTTAATTTTCCTCAATAGTCTCTGATGTGGGACCCTGTCAAAAGCCTTACTGAAGTCCATATACACAATATCATATTCATTACCATGATCTACCTCCTCAAATACCTTAGTGAAAAAAGTTAATAAATTCGTAAGGCAGGAACGCCCCTTTGTAAAACCATGCTGAGATTCGTTGATTAATTTATGAATAAATAGCAAAAAGGCACAATACCGTGACTGGAACGATACACAAATAACCCGCACATAAAAGACAGAAGCTTACGACGACGTTTCGGTCCGACTTGGACCATTGACAAAGTCACACTAACAGAGGAGGAGCAGGACGGCTATATATAGGCAGGAAGAGGTGGAGGTAGTAGTAGTGGTAGTAGTAGTAGTAGTAGTAGTAGTAGTAGTAGTAGTAGTAGTAGTACAAGAATTGTATATAATACCGACAGGATGAAATGACACACGCACAACACCCGGGCATCATCACCGTAGACGCTTCGCCATCCAGCCAGCCACTGGATGGCGAAACGTCCACAACAAAGACAACCAGACGCCGCACATGTGTCTAATTTCATCAGTAGATGTAGTAGAAGAAGAAGAGGTAGTAGTAGTGGTAGTGGTAGAAGTGGGAAATAAGGAAGACGAGCCAGTCAAATACAAAGGAAGGGGAGCACTGCAAGAGAGCTAGAAACCCACAGAGGGAGAGCAAGCGCACCGAGGTGCGTGAAAGGGGAAGTGGTGAAATAAAATAAGGAACAGAAACACGAGACAGGAGAGAGAAAGACAACCCAGAGGAGAAAAGGAGAGAGGAAAGGGGAAGAGGAAGAAGAAAAAGAAGAAGAAGAAAAAATGAGGATTCAGGTTAAGTCACGGGTGTTCTGAAGTTTGGAGCATTTTACAGTGTAGTGGGAGAGGAAGGCATCTACAGAGACGAAGCCAGGGCTAAGGTTCATACAAGGAAAGTTGTGTATAAGAGAGGATTCAACTAAACGGCGACTGTTCGAGTTGGAAGTAGGGAAGACAGTTTTAGCAGAAGACCAGTCAATAGGATGGCTATGATCTCTGACGTGACAGAAAAGAGCATTGTTAGTGTCGGCAAGCCTAACACTATTTTTGTGCTCCCTAAGTCTGTCAGAAAGAGATCGACCAGTTTCTCCAAAGTATTGAAGAGGACAGGAGGAGCAAGAAATAGAGTAGACACCAGGAACATCTGTAGAGGGAGGAGAGGTATGAACGAGATTAGTGCGAAGAGTGTTAGTCTGGCGGAAGGTAAGCTTGATGTCTAAGGGACGGAGAGAATTGTTGAGACTAGAAAGACCGGAAATGTAGGGAAGGCAGAGGATAGAAGAGTTCCCATGAGTAGAGAGTTTGGGAGAGAAGAAATTGCGTTTAGCACGTGAGAGGGCAGAGTCTATGAAATGGGAAGGGTAGCCAAGACGGGAGAACGAATTATAAAGAGTGGAAATTTCTGCTGGAAGGAACTGAGGATCACAGATGCGGAGGGCACGGAGAAAGAGGGAGATAAGAACACTTTTCTTGACAGGGGAAGCATGATAGGAAAAGTAGTGAATGTACATGCCACTGTGCATAGGTTTACGGTAAACGGAAAAGGAAAAACCTGTATCTGAGCGGTGGACATGGACATCAAGGAAAGGAAGTAAGGAATTAGATTCCCATTCAGCTTTAAACTTAATGGAAGGGGCAAGATTGTTAAGAGCTTCAAGAAAAGGTTGGAAGAGACTGGAGTCATGAGGCCACAGAGCAAAGACGTCATCCACATAGCGGAGCCAGAGTGAAGGTTGCACATCGAGGGTAGGAAGAAGAACAGTCTCGAAGTATTCCATGTAAAGATTAGCAAGGACAGGAGAGAGAGGAGAGCCCATAGCGACACCGAAGGTTTGGGAATAATATTTCCCTTGGAAGGAAAAGGAGTTAGAGTCCACACAGAGGCGGATCAGATCAAGAAAGACATCAGTGGGGATAGGGAGATGAAGAAACCCTTCATGGGCCTTCTCTCTAAGGAAATCAAGGACATCATCAAGAGGGACATTGGTGAAGAGGGACTCAACGTCAAGACTAAGCATCTTACAGGTTGGGAGAGAGCGAACCCGTTCAATGAAGTCTTGAGAGTGACGGAGGTGGGCAGGAGAAAAAGTACCAAGAAAGGGAGTGAGGGTTTTGGCCAGCCAAGAAGCAAGAGAATAAGAGACAACCTCTAGAGGATATGATAGGACGAAGAGGAATATCAGGTTTATGAGTTTTGGGAAGGCCATAGAAATAGGGAAGAGAGGGACAGATGACACGAAACCGTTGAACAAGGTCAAAGTCAGGAGGACAGAGGTCGGAGAGAGTCCTTAGTTTTTTGTTGAAAGTTCTCTTGATGCGATCAAGAGGGTTGGAAACGAGAGGAGTGTAGGTGCGTGAGTCAGAGAGCAAGACATCAGCTTTACGGAGGTAATCCTCGCGATCAAGGATAACTACCGAATTACCTTTGTCAGAAGATAGTATGACAATGTTAGTGTTAGATTTAAGAGAAGAAAGGGCAAGTTGGTAACGGCGTGGAAGGTGGTGATTCTTGGAGAACAGACTAACAAGAGCAGGAAGGAGAGCACCACGAAAAGTGGACAAGTCAGGAAGATTACGGAAGCGAGATTGACGAAAGGAATCAAAAGAGCTAATCAGGGAAATACCAGCGCGAGGAGTAGGCGAAGTGGCAAAGGAAAGACCAAAACCAAGAAGTTCAAGCTCATACTGAGAGAGTGAGACAGAAGACAGATTAGTAACACAGTCAGTGAGGGAGAATTTAGACCAAGGGCTAGCTGAGATGAGACGTTGAAGTTTATTTTGTAGTTTGGAAGAATGAATTTGCGCATTCAGGAGAGCAGTGTCAAAGGCAATGGTAGAGAGAAGGTTACAGAGATCCTGTGGTAGAGCCGCAAAGAGAGCACGTTGACGTTGACGGAGAGTAAAGAAGGCATCTTCAACCTGTGATTTAGTAGAAAGAATGAGCTGTTGAAGTAGGAGACGGGCATGATCAGGAAAGGGAGTGCCCAGTGGGTTGGTTTTCAGGAAGTGGGAGAAGGAAGGTGGCAGAACTTCAGAACACCCGTGACTTAACCTGAATCCTCATTTTTTCTTCTTCTTCTTTTTCTTCTTCCTCTTCCCCTTTCCTCTCTCCTTATCTCCTCTGGGTTGTCTTTCTCTCTCCTGTCTCGTGTTTCTGTTCCTTATTTTATTTCACCACTTCCCCTTTCACGCACCTCGGTGCGCTTGCTCTCCCTCTGTGGGTTTCTAGCTCTCTTGCAGTGCTCCCCTTCCTTTGTATTTGACTGGCTCGTCTTCCTTATTTCCCACTTCTACCACTACCACTACTACTACCTCTTCTTCTTCTACTACATCTACTGATGAAATTAGACACATGTGCGGCGTCTGGTTGTCTTTGTTGTGGACGTTTCGCCATCCAGTGGCTGGCTGGATGGCGAAGCGTCTACGGTGATGATGCCCGGGTGTTGTGCGTGTGTCATTTCATCCTGTCGGTATTATATACAATTCTTGTACTACTACTACTACTACTACTACTACCACTACTACTACCTCCACCTCTTCCTGCCTATATATAGCCGTCCTGCTCCTCCTCTGTTAGTGTGACTTTGTCAATGGTCCAAGTCGGACCGAAACGTCGTCGTAAGCTTCTGTCTTTTATGTGCGGGTTATTTGTGTATTAATTTATGCTTTTCAAGGTGGCTACGAGCTGCCTCGGCAATTATTGATTCCATAATTTTTCCCACTATGGAGGTTAGGCTTATTGGTCTATAGTTCGAAGCTAAGGACCTGTCACTTGCTTTGAAAATAGGTATCACATTTGCTGTTAATGTTTCATTCATCATTTCCCATTGTATTGTTTATGTACTACATGCATATTTCATGTTAAAATTTTTTTTGTTTTAATACTTCTGGGTGTTAGGAACGGATTAATTGTATTTACATTATTTCTTATGGGGAAAATTGATTCGTAAATCTTAAATTTCGTTTATAGTAACGGCTCCAGGAACGGATTAATTACGAACAACGAGGGACCACCGTATATATATATATATATATATATATATATATATATATATATATATATATATATATATATATATATATATATATATATATATATATATATATATATATATATATATATATATATATATATGTATATGAGGAGGTTAATAACATTATCAAGAGGAGCCTCACAACAGCTGGATGCCCAGCAGTAAGGGGGCCACCCCAACTATGCAGATCTGATGGCAGCCAGAAGCGTCCAGATGGTATCACCCTTCATATATATATATATATATATATATATATATATATATATATATATATATATATATATATATATATATATATATATATATATATATATATATATATATATATATATATATATATATATATATATATATATATATATATATATATATATATATATATATATATATATATATATATATATATATATATATATATATATATATATATATATATATATATATATGTTGTGCCGAATATGTAAATCTGGTCAATTAGCAAGAACTCATTTAAAATGTTGATGTAAAAGTTTATAATTTTGCACCAAAAGGAACTTAGAAAACTTACCTAACCTTATTATAACAAGCGCAATTTATTTTAGCCTAACCCAACTAAATATATTTTAGATTTGGTTACAATAAGTTGTGTATGCAATAATTTCGCCAAAATCATTCTGAACCTAACGAAAAAAAAATATATTTCACTGTGTTTGTTTAGTATTAAATTATTGTAAACAAATCTAAAATATATTTAGTTGGGTTAGGCTAAAATAAATTGTTCTTGTTATAATAAGGTTAGGTAAGCTTTCTAAGATTCTTTTGGAGCAAAATTAAAAATTTTTACATTAACATTAATGAAAAAAATATATCTTTAAACGTATAAAAGGAAATTTTAGAAAGGACTTAATTTTAAATGAGTTCTTGCTAATTGACCAGTTTTATATAT
>NC_091325.1:27171224-27173724 GCF_038502225.1 Cherax quadricarinatus | reverse complement strand
GTTCAGTCCATCAATCTTGTATGAAGGTGTTTTCTACAAGATTGATGGACTGAACACATCGACTCCAGGCTGAGGGACTGATTACCTCAAACTACTCCTTTCCTTACACCTTCATGACTTTGCACTTGGTGGGGTTGAACTCCAGGAGCCAATTGCTGGACCAGGTCTGCAGCCTGTCCGGATCCCTTTGTAGTTCTGCCTGGTCTTCGATCGAATGAATTCTTCTCGTCAACTTCACGTCATCTGCAAACAGGGACACCTCGGAGTCTATTCCTTCCGACATGTTCACAAATACCAGAAATAGCACTGGTGCTAGGACTGACCCCTGTGGGACCCCGCTGGTCACAGGTGCCCACTCTGACACCTCGCCACGTACCATGACTCGCTGCTGTCTTCCTGACAAGTATTCCCTGATCCATTGTAGTGCCTTCCCTATTATCCCTGCTTGGTCCTCGAGTTTTTGCACTAATCTCTTGTGTGGAACTGTGCCAAACGCCTTCTTGCAGTCCAAGAAAATGCAATCCACCCACCCCTCTCTCTCTTGTCTTACTGCTGTCACCGTGTCATAGAACTCCAGTAGGTTTGTGACACAGGATTTCCCATCCCTGAAACCATGTTGGCTGCTGCTGATGAGATCATTCCTTTCTAGGTGTTCCACCACTCTTTTCATGATAACCTTCTCCATGACATTGCATACTATACATGTCAGTGACACTGGTCTGTAGTTTACTGCTTCATGTCCGTCTCCTTTTTTAAAGATTGGGACTACATTTGCCGTCTTCCATGCCTCAGGCAATCTCCCTGTTTCGATAGATGTATTGAATATTGTTGTTAGGGGTACACATAGCGCCTCTCCTCCCTCTCTCAGGATCCATGGAGAGATGTTATCCGGCCCCATTGCCTTTGAGATATCTAGCTCACTCAGAAGCCTCTTCACTTCTTCCTCGGTTGTGTGCACTGTGTCCAGCACTTGGTGGTGTGCCCCACCTCTCTGTCTTTCTGGAGCCCCTTCTGTCTTCTCTGTGAACACTTCTTTGAATCTCTTGTTGAGTTCCTCACATACTTCACGGTCATTTCTTGTTGTCTCTCCTCCTTCCTTCCTTAGCCTGATTACCTGGTCCTTGACTGTTGTTTTCCTCCTGATGTGGCTGTATAACAGCTTAGAGTCAGATTTGGCTTTCACTGCTGTGTTGTTTTCATATTGTCGTTGGGCCTCCCTTCTTATCTGTGCATATTCATTTCTGGCTCTACGACTGCTCTCCTTATTCTCCTGGGTCCTTTGTCTTCTATATTTCTTCCATTCCCTAGCACACTTGGTTTTTGCCTCCCTGCACCTTTAGGTGAATCATGGGCTCATCCTGGCTTTTTCATTAGTCCTGTTACCCTTAGGTACAAACCTCTCCTCAGCCTCCTTGCACATTGTTGCTACATATTCCATCATCTCATTAACTGGCTTCCCTGCCAGTTCTCTGTCCCATTGAACCCCATTCAGGAAGTTTCTCATTCCCGTGTAGTCCTCTTTCTTGTAGTTTGGCTTCATTCGTCCTGGCCTTCCTGCTTCCCCCTCCACTTGTAGCTCTACTGTGTATTCGAAGCTTAAAACCACATGATAGCTGGCCCCAAGGGGTCTTTCATATGTGATGTCTTCAATATCTGCACTACTCAAGGTGAATACTCGGTCCAGTCTTGCTGGTTCATCCTCTCCTCTCTCTCTTGTAGTGTCCCTTACGTGTTGGTACATGAAGTTTTCCAGTACCACCTCCATCATCTTAGCCCTCCATGTATCTTGGCCCCCATGTGGCTCCAAGTTCTCCCAATCGATCTCCTAGTGGTTAAAGTCACCCATGATCAGGAGCTTCGCCCTGAATGCATGAGCTCTTCTGGCCACTGCAGCCAGTGTGTCAACCATCGCTCTATTGCTCTCGTTATACTCTTGCCTTGGCCTCCTGCTGTTCTGTGGTGGGTTATACATCGCTGCAATTACCACCTTGGGACCTCTAGAGTGAAGCATTCCCGCTATGTAATCGCTTGTTTCCTCCGCTGTCTCCTCTCTCCAGCTCATCAAAATTCCATCGGTTTTTCATCAGCAGTGCCACTCCTCCACCCCCCTGTTCCCTCTGTCTTTCCTCAGGATCTGGTATCTCATTGGAAAGATAGCATCTGTTATCATACATATAAGCTTGGTTTCTGTGAGAGCTATTATGTCCAGTGATGCCTCTTTGACTCTTTCGTGCCACTCCTCCCACTTATTTGTTATTCCATCAGCTTTTGTGTACCTTACCTTCAGTTTCCTTTCCAACACTGTGGTTTGGGGGGCTTGTGAGGGTGGGATACCTGGTAGCATACCGTGGGATTCTATAGCTGGGTGTTCGGTGGAAGCTGTGAGTATGGATTGTAGTTTGTGTTGGGATGGTGTGATAGGTTGTGTGGTTCTGAGGATAGTTCTGTGTGTGCTTGCCCTTGCTGCTCTGTCCTGCTCTGATTGACCTCTGATGGTTCC
>NC_091325.1:27131224-27163724 GCF_038502225.1 Cherax quadricarinatus | reverse complement strand
TGAGTTGTTTATCTCTCAGTACATGAGTTGTTAACCTCTTAGTACATGAGTTGTTTACCTCTCAGTACATGAGTTGTTAACCTCTCAGTACATGAGTTGTTAGCCTCTTAGTACATGAGTTGTTTACCTCTCAGTACATGAGTTGTTTATCTCTCAGTACATGAGTTGTTAACCTCTTAGTACATGAGTTGTTTACCTCTCAGTACATGAGTTGTTAACCTCTCAGTACATGAGTTGTTTACCTCTCAGTACATGAGTTGTTTACCTCTCAGTGCATGAGCTGTTTACCTCTCACTGTAGCAATGAACACTGCCACACTGTAGCAATGAACATTGCCACACTGTAGCACTCAACATTGCCACACTTTAGCACTGAACACTGCCATAATGTAGCATTGAACACTGCCACACTGCAGCACTGAACACTGCCACTCTGTAGCACTGAACACTGCCACACTGTAGCACTGAACATTGCCACACTTTAGCACCGAACGCTGCCATAATGTAGCACTGAACACTGCCACACTGTAGCACTGAACATTGCCACACTTTAGCACTGAACACTGCCATAATGTAGCACTGAACACTGCCACACTGTAGCACTGAACACTTCCACACTGTAGCACTGAACATTGCAACACTTTAGCACTGAACACTGCCATAATGTAGCAATGAACACTGCCACAATGTAGCACTGAACATTTCCATACGGTAGTACTGAACACTGCCACACTGTTACACTGAACACTGCCACACTGTAGCACTAAACACTGCCACACTGTGGCACTGAACACTGCCACGCTGTAGCAGTGAACACTGCCACACTGCAGCACAGAACACTGACACACTGTAGCACTGTACACTGCCACACTGTAGCACTGAACACTGCCACACTCAAGCACTGAACACTGCCACACTGCAGCACAGAACACTGCCACCCTCAAGCACTGAACACTGCCACACTCCAGCACTGACCACTGCCACACTGCAGCACTGAACACTACCACAATTTAGCACTGACCACTGCCTCACCGAAACACTGACACTGCCTCACTGTAGCACTGAACACTGCCACACTGTAGCACTGAACACTGCCACACTGTAGCACTGAACACTGCCATGCTGTAGCATTGATCACTGCCACACTGTGACTCTGAATACTCCCAAACTGTAGCACTGAACACTGCCACACTGTAGCACTGAACACTGCCACACTGAAGCACTGAACACTGCAACACTCCAGCACTGACCACTGCCACACTGCAGCACTGAACATTGCCACACTGTAGCACTGACCACTGCCTCACCGTAACACGGAACACTGCCACGCTGTAGCATAGAACACTGCCACACTGTGACTCTGAACACTGCCACACTGTAGCACTGAACACTGCCACACTGTAGCACTGAACACTTCCACAATGTGTCATTGAACACTGCCACATTACAGCACTGAGCACTGCCATACTGTGACACTGAACACTGCCATACTAAAGAACTGAACACTGCCACAATCCAGCACTGACCACTGCCACACTGTAGCTCTGAACACTGCCACACTGTAGCACTGACCACTGCCTCACTGTAACACTGAACACTGCCACACTGTACGTCTGAACACTGCCACACTGTAGCACTGAAGAGTGCCACACTGTAGCAGTGAACACTGCGACACTGTAGCACTAAACACTGCCACACTGTGACACTCAACACTGCCACACTAACACTGGACACTGCAACACTTTGACAGTGAACACTGCCAAACTGTAGCACTGAACACTGCCAGAGTGTAGGTCTGAACACTGCCACACTGTAGCACTGAACTCTTCCACACTGTGACACTGAACACTGCCACGCTGTAGCACTGAACACTTCCTCACTGTAGCACTGAACACTGCCACACTGAGACACTGAACACTCCCGCACTAGCACTGAACGCTACCACACTGTGGCACTGAACACTGCCACAGTATAGCACTGAACACTGCCACACTGTAGCACTGAACACTGCCACTCTGTGACACGGAACACTGCCACACTAACACTGAACACTGCCATACTTTGACACTGAACACTGCCACACTATAGCACTCTGCTAAAGTGAAGCTCTGAACACTGCCACACTGTACCACTGAACACTGCCACACTGTGACACTGAACACTGCCACACTGCAGCACAGAACACTGCCACCCTCAAGCACTGAACACTGCCACACTCCAGCACTGACCACTGCCACACTGCAGCACTGAACACTGCCACAATTTAGCACTGACCACTGCCTCACCGAAACACTGACACTGCCTCACTGTAGCACTGAACACTGCCACACTGTAGCACTGAACACTGTCACACTGTAGCACTGAACACTGCCATGCTGTAGCATTGATCACTGCCACACTGTGACTCTGAATACTGCCACACTGTAGCACTGAACACTGCCACACTGTAGCACTGAACACTGCCACACGGTTGCACTGAAAACTGCCACACTGCAGCACTGAACACTGCCACACTGAAGCACTGAACACTGCAACACTCCAGCACTGACCACTGCCACACTGCAGCACTGAACATTGCCACACTGTAGCACTGACCACTGCCTCACCGTAACACGGAACACTGCCACGCTGTAGCATAGAACACTGCCACACTGTGACTCTGAACACTGCCACACTGTAGCACTGAACACTGCCACACTGTAGCACTGAACACTTCCACAATGTGTCATTGAACACTGCCACATTGCAGCACTGACCACTGCCATACTGTGACACTGAACACTGCCATACTAAAGAACTGAACACTGCCACAATCCAGCACTGACCACTGCCACACTGTAGCTCTGAACACTGTCACACTGTAGCACTGACCACTGCCTCACTGTAACACTGAACACTGCCACACTGTACGTCTGAACACTGCCACACTGTAGCACTGAAGAGTGCCACACTGTAGCAGTGAACACTGCGACACTGTAGCACTAAACACTGCCACACTGTGACACTCAACACTGCCACACTAACACTGGACACTGCAACACTTTGACAGTGAACACTGCCAAACTGTAGCACTGAACACTGCCAGAGTGTAGGTCTGAACACTGCCACACTGTAGCACTGAACTCTTCCACACTGTGACACTGAACACTGCCACGCTGTAGCACTGAACACTTCCTCACTGTAGCACTGAACACTGCCACACTGAGACACTGAACACTCCCGCACTAGCACTGAACGCTACCACACTGTGGCACTGAACACTGCCACAATATAGCACTGAACACTGCCACACTGTAGCACTAAACACTGCCACTCTGTGACACGGAACACTGCCACACTAACACTGAACACTGCCATACTATGACACTGAACACTGCCACACTATAGCACTCTGCTAAGTGAAGCTCTGAACACTGCCACACTGTGACACTGAACACTGCCACGCTGTAGCACTGAACACTTCCTCACTGTAGCACTGAACACTGCGAAACTGTGACACTGAACACTGCCACACTAGCACTGAACACTGTCACACTGTGGCACTGAACACTGCCACACTATAGAATTGAACACTGCCACACTGTAGCACTGAACACTGCCACTCTGTGACATTGAACACTGCCACACTAACACTGAACACTGCCACACTGCCACACTGTAGCACTGAACACTGCTACAGTGTAGCTCTGAACACTGCCACACTGTAGCACTGAACACTGCCACACTGTGACACTGAACACTGCCACACTGTAGCACTGAACTCTTCCACACTGTGACACTGAACACTGCCACGCTGTAGCACTGAACACTGCCACGCAGTAGCACTGAACACTTCCACACTGTGACATTGAACACTGCCACACTACAACACTGAACACTGACACAATGTGACACTGAACACTGCCAAACTAAAGAACTGAACACTGCCACACTCCAGCACTGACCACTGCCTCAGTGTAACACTGAACACTGCCACACTGTTACACTGAACACTGCCACACTGTAGCACTAAACACTGCCAGACTGTCGCACTGAACTCTGCCACGCAGTAGCAGTGAACACTGCCACACTGCAGCACTGAACACTGTCACACTATAGCACTGAACACTGCCACACTGTAGCATTGAACACTGCCACACTGTTGCACTGAAAACTGCAACACTGAAGCACTGAACACTGCCACACTGAAGCACTGAACACTGCCACACTCCAGCACTGACCACTGCCACACTGCAGCACTGAACACTGCCACACTGTAGCACTGAAGACTGCCTCACAGTAACACTGAACACTGCCACGCTGTGCCTTGAACACTGCCACACAGTGACTCTGAACACTGCCACACTGCAGCACTGAACACTGCCACACTGTAGCACTGAACACTTCCACAATGTGACATTGAACACTGCCACATAACAGCACTGAACACTGCCATACTGTAACACTGAACACTGCCAAACTAAAGAACTGAACACTCCCACACTCCAGCACTGACCACTGCCACACTGTAGCTCTGAACACTGCCACACTGTAGCACTGACCACTGCCTCACTGTAACACTGAACACTGCCACACTGTAGCTCTGAACACTGCCACACTGTAGCACTGAAGAGTGCCACACTGTAGCAGTGAACACTGCGACACTGTAGCACTGAACACTGCCACACTGTGACACTCAACACTGCCACACTAACACTGAACACTGCAACACTTTGACAGTGAACACTGCCACACTGTAGCACTGAACACTGCCAGAGTGTAGCTCTGAACACTGCCACACTGTAACACTGAACACTGCCACACTGTCACGCTGAACACTGCCACACTGTAGCACTGAACTCTTCCACACTGTGACACTGAACACTGCCACGCTGTAGCACTGAACATTTCCTCACTGTAGCACTGAACACTGCCACACTGTGACACAGAACACTCCCGCACTAGCACTGAACACTACCAAACTGTGGTATTGAACACTGCCACACTATAGCGCTGAACACTGCCACACTGTAGCACTGAACACTGCCACTCTGTGACACTGAACACTGCCACACTAACACTGAATACTGCCACACTTTGACACTGAACACTGCTACACTATAGCACTGAACTCTGCTACAGTGAAGCTCTGAACACTGCCACACTGTAGCACTGAACACTGCCACACTGTGACACTGAACACTGCCACGCTGTAGCACTGAACACTTCCTCACTGTAGCACTGAACACTGCCACACTGTGACACTGAACACTGCCACACTAGCACTGAACACTGTCACACTGTGGCACTGAACACTGCCACACTATAGAACTGAACACTGCCACACTGTAGCACTGAACACTGCCACTCTGTGACACTGAACACTGCCACACTAACACTGAACACTGCCACACTGTACACTGCTACAGTGTAGCTCTGAACACTGCCACACTGTAGCACTGAACACTGCCACACTGTGACACTGAACACTGCCACACTGTAGCACTGAACTCTTCCACACTGTGACACTGAACACTGCCACGCTGTAGCAATGAACACTGCCCCACTGTAACACGGAACACTTCCACTCTGTAGCACTGAACACTGCCACACTGTAACACTGAACACTGCCAAACTAGCACTGAACACTGCCACACTGTGGCACTGAACGCTGCCACACTATAGCACTGAACACTGCCACACTTTAGCACTGAACACTGCCACACTGTGACACTGAACACTGCCACACTGCAGCACTGAACGCTGCCACACTGTAGCAATGAGCACTGCCAAACTGTGACACTGAACAGTGCCACACTGTAGCACTGAACATTGCCAAAATGTTGCACTGAACACTGCCACACTGTGACACTGAACACTGCAACACTGTATCACTGAACACTGTCACACTGTTACATTCAAAACTACCACACTGTGACACTGAACACTACCACACTGTGAAACTGAACACTGCCACACTGTAGCACTGAACACTGCCACACTGTCACAATGAAGATTGTCACTCTGTGACACTGAACACTTGCAAACTGTGACACTGAACGGTGACACACTGAAGCACTGAACACTGCCACTCTGTAGCACTGAGCACTGCCACACTGTGACACTGAACACTACCACGCTGTTACACTGAACACTTTCACACTGCAACACTGAACACTGACACAAGAGGACACAGAAAACTGCTACACTGAACGCTGCTACACTGGACACAGCTACACTGAACACTGCTACAATGAACACTGCTACACTGTGACACTGAATACTGCCACTCTGCAGCACTGAACACTGCCACACCGTGACAATGAGCACTGCCACTCTGCAGCACTGAACACTGCCACACCGTGACAATGAGCACTGCTACACTGTGACACTGAATACTGCCACTCTGCAGCACTGAACTCTGCCACACCGTGACAATGAGCACTGCTACACTGAACACTGCTACACTGAACACTGCTACACTGAACACTGCTACACTGTGACACTGAACACTGCCACACTGTAACACTGAATACTTCCACACTGTATCAATGAATACTGCCACACTGAGATACTGAACACTGACACACTGTGACACTGGGAACTGCCACACTGAGCCACTGAACACTGCCATAATGTGACACTGAACACTGCCACACTGTGATACTAAACACTGCCACACTGTGACACTGAACACTGTCATACTGTGACACTGAAGACTGCAACACTGTGACACAGAACTCTGCCACACTGTGACACTGAACACTGCCACACTGTGACACTGAACACTGCCACACTGCAGCACTGAACACTACCACACTCTGACACTGAACACTGTCACACTGTGACACTCACCGCTATCACACTGTGACAGTCACCGCTATCACACTGTGACAATGAATACTGCCACACTGTGACACAGAACAATGCCAAACTGTGACACTCAACACTGTCACACAGTGACACTCAGCACCTCCACACACTGACACTGAACACTGCCACACTGTGACACTGAAAACTACCACACTGAGACACTGAACACTGCCACACTGTGACCCTCAACACTTTCACACTGTGTTAGGTAAGACACATATGCAACAGTTAGGTATCTATATTTCGAAACGTTTCGCCTACACAGTAGGTTTCTTCAGTCGTGTACAGAAAAGTTGATAGAAGCAGAAGATACTTGAAGACGATGTAATCAGTCCATCACCCTTAAAGTTTTGAGGTGGTCAGTCCCTCAGTCTGGAGAAGAGCATTGTTCCGTTGTCTGAAACAATATAAAGTTGAAGAGACAGGATGTGGCCTTATATAGTCCCAGGAGGTGAGACGTAGGTTGCTTTGGGAGGGCAGGTCCCTCTCAAACCCAGCCGTTCTCACTAGTAGAGGTTGTCAAAGTTGATGGTCTGTACAAAGATACCCTTGTGTTGCAGTGTCTGACAGAATGAACATTAAAATGGTATATTTGTACAGACCATCAACTTTGAGAACCTCTACTAGTGAGAACGGCTGGGTTTGAGAGGGACCTGCCCTCCCAAAGCAACCTACGTCTCACCTCCTGGGACTATATAAGGCCACATCCTGTCTCTTCAACTTCTCATCTATCAACAATGGTTATAAATGACCATAATTTTTAAAGGGGTGGACCGGTAAGCCAGCGGAAGGCCTCGGTCAGATGACCAAAAGCTCCAAAGGCGGGTCATCATCTGACTAAGACCCGCGTCAGGAAACATTTGTCCTGTTTCCTGACGAACCTTACCTAACATAACCTCTTCAACTTCATATTGTTTCAGACAACGGAACAATGCTCTTCTCCAGACTGAGGGACTGACCACCTCAAAACTTCAAGGGTGATGGACTGATTACATCGTCTTCAAGTATCTTCTGCTTCTATCAACTTTTCTGTACTAGACTGAAGAAGCCTACTGTGTAGGCGAAACGTTTCGAAATAAAGATACCTAACTGTTGCATATGTGTCTTACCTAACAATCTGTCGGTATTTTATACCATTTTAATGTTCACTTTCACACTGTGACACTCAACACTGCCACACTGTGACAATGAACAATGCCACAATGTGACACTCAACACTGTCACACAATGACACTCAATACCGCCACACTGTGACACTGAACACTGCCTCACTGTGACATTGAGCACTGCCACACTGTGACACTGAACACTGTCACACTGTTACACTGAACACTCCCACACTATGTCACTCAACTCTGCCACGCTGTGACACTCAGCACTGTTACACTTTGTCACTCAACACTGCCACACTGTGACACTCATCACTGCCACGCTGTGACACTGAACACTGCCACACAGTGACACTCAGGACTGCCTCACTTTGACACTGAACACTGCCACACTTTGACACTGAACACTGCCACACTGTGACACTGAACACTGCCACCCAGCGAGACTGAACACTGCCACACTGTGACGCTGAACACTGCCACACGGTGACACTGAACACTGCCACATTGTGACAATGAACACCGCCACACTTTGACACTGAACACTGCCACATTGAGACACTGAACACTGCCACATGTGACACTGAACACTGCCATACTCACAATGAACACTGCCACACTGTGACACTGAACACTGCCACACTGTTACATTGAACACTACCACACTGTGAAGCTGAACACTGCCACACTGTGACACTGAACGCTGTCACACTATAACACTGAACACTGCCACACAGTGACACTGAACACTGCCATACTGTGACACTAAACACTGTCACACTGTGACACTGAACACTTTCACACTGTGGCACGGAACACAGTCGCACTGTGACACTGAGCCATGTCACACTGTGACATTGAACACTGTCACACTGTCACACTGAACACTGCCACACTATGGCACTGAACACAGCCACACTGTGACACTGAACACTGCCATACTGTGACATTGAACACTTCCACACTGTGACACTGAACACTGCCACACTGTGACACTGAACACTGCCACACTGTGGCACTGAACGCTGTCCCACTGTGACACTGAACACTGTCACACTGTGACACTGAACACTGCCACACTGTGACACTGAACACTGCCATACTGTGACACTGAACACTTCCACACTGTGACACTGAACACTGCCACACTGTGACACTGAACACTGACACATTGTGACACTGAACACTGCCACACTGTGACACTGAACACTGCCACACTGTGACACAGAACACTGCCACACTGTGGCACAGAACCCTGTCACACTGTGACACTGAACACTGTCACACTGAGACACTGAACACTGCCACACTGTGACACTGAACACTGCCAAACTGTGGCACTGAACAGTGCCATACGGTGACAGTGAACACTGCCACACTGTGACACTGAACACTGTCATACTGTAACATTGAACACTTCCACACTGTGACACTGAACACTGCCACACTGTGACACTGAGCACTGCCACATTGTGACAATGAACACTGCCATAATGTGATACTGAACACTGCCACACTGTGACACAGAACACTGTCACACTGTTACACTGAACACTGGCATACTGTGACACTGAACACTGCCATACTGTGACACTCAACACTGCCATACTGTGACACTGAACACTGTCACTCTCTGACACTGAACACTGCCATACTGTGACACTGAACTCTGCCACACTGTGACATTGAACACTGCCATACTGTGAAACTGAACACTGCCATACTGTGACACTGAACACTGCCATACTGTGACACTGAACACTGTCACACTGTGACACTGAACACTGCCATACTGTGACACTGAACACTGCAATACTGTGACACTGAACACTGCCACACTGTGACACTGAACACTCCCATACTGTGACACTGAAAACTGCCATACTCTGACACTGAACACTGCCACATTGAGACACTGAATACTGCCACATGTGACACTGAACACTGCCATACTCACAATGAACACTGCCACACTGTGACACAGAACATTGCCACACTCTGACTCTGAACACTGCCACACTGTGACACTGAACACTGCCACATTGTGACACTGAACACCGCCACACTGTGACACTGAACACTGCCACACTGTTACATTGAACACTATCACACTGTGACACTGAACACTGCCACACTGTGACACTGAACACTGCCACACTGTGACGCTGAACACTGCCACACTGTGACACTTAACGCTGTCACACTATAACACTGAACACTGCCACACTGTGACACTGAACACTGCCATACTGTGACACTGAACACTGCCACATTGTGACACTGAACACTGTCACACTGTGACACTGAACACTTTCACACTGTGGCACGGAACACTGTCGCACTGTGACACTGAGCCGTGTCACAATGTGACATTGAACACTGTCACACTGTGACACTGAACACTGCCACACTATGGCACTGAACACAGCAACACTGTGACAATGAACACTGCCATACTGTGACACTGAACACTTCCACACTGTGACACTGAACACTGCCACACTGTGACACTGAACACTGCCACACTGTGGCACTGAACGCTGTCCCACTGTGACACTGAACACTGTCACACTGTGACACTGAACACTGCCACACTGTGACACTGAACACTGCCATACTGTGACACTGAACACTTCCACACTGTGACACTGAACACTGCCACACTGTGACACTGAACACTGACACATTGTGACACTGAACACTGCCACACTGTGACACTGAACACTGCCACACTGTGACACAGAACACTGCCACACTGTGGCACTGAACCCTGTCACACTGTGACACTCAACACTGTCACACTGAGACACTGAACACTGCCACACTGTGACACTGAACACTGCCAAACTGTGGCGCTGAACAGTGCCATACGGTGACAGTGAACACTGCCACACTGTGACACTGAACACTGTCATACTGTAACACTGAACACTTCCACACTGTGACACTGAACACTGCCACACTGTGACACTGAGCACTGCCACATTGTGACACTGAACACTGCCAAACTGTGATACTGAACACTACCACACTGTGACACTGAACACTGCCACACTGTGACACTGAGCAATGCCACACTGTGACACTGAACATTGCCACACTGTGACATTGAACACTGCCACACTGTGACACTGAACACTGCCACACTGTTACACTGAACACTGGCATACTGTGACACTGAACACTGCCATACTGTGACACTAAACACTGCCATACTGTGACACTGAACACTGTCACTCTGTGACACTGAACACTGCCATACTGTGACACTGAACTCTGCCACACTGTGACATTGAACACTGCCATACTGTGAAACTGAACACTGCCAACTGTGACACTGAACACTGCCATACTGTGACACTGAACACTGCCACACTGTGACACTGAACACTGCCATACTGTGACACTGAACACTGCAATACTGTGACACTGAACACTGCCACACTGTGACACTGAACACTCCCATACTGTGACACTGAAAACTGCCATACTCTGACACTGAACACTGCCATACTGTGACACTGAAAACTGCAATACTCTGACACTGAACACTGCCACACTGTGACACTGAACACTGCCATACTGTGACACTGAGCACTGCGACACTGTGACACTGAACACTGCCATACTGTGACACTTTACACTGCCTCACTCTGGCACTCAACACTGCCACACTGTGGCACTCAACACTGCCACACTGAGACACTGAACATTGCCTCTCTGTGACCCTGAACACTGACACACTTTGGCACTGAACACTGCCACACTGTCACACCGAACACTGCCACTCTGTGACAATGAGCACTGCAACATTATGACACTGAACACTGCCACACTGTGACACTGAACACTGCCATACTGACAATGAACACTGCCACACTGTGAAGCTGAACATTGCCACACTCTGACACTGAACACTGTCACACTGTAACACTGAACACTGTCACACTGTGACACTGAACACTGCCACACTGTGACACTGAACACTCCAACACTGTGGCACTGAACACTGCCACACTGTGACACTGAACACAGCCACACTGTGACACTGAACATTGCCACATTGAGACACTGAACACTGCCATACTGTGACATTGAACACTGCCACACTGTGACACTGAACACTGCCACATTGTGACACTGAACACTGCCATACTGTGACACTGAACACTGCCACGCTGTAACACTGAACACTGCCACAATGACACTGAACACTGCCATAATGTGACACTGAACACTGCCACACTGTGACACTGAACACTGCCACATTGTGACACTGAACACTGCCACACTGTGACATTGAGCACTGCCATACTGTGACAGTGAACACTGCAACACTGTGACACTGAACACTGCCACACTGTGACACTGACCACTGCCACATTGTGACACTGAACACTGCCATACTGTGACACTGAACACTGCCACGCTGTGACACTGAACACTGCCACACTGACACTGAACACTGCCATAACGTGACACTGAACACTGCCACACTGTGACACTGAACACTGCCACATTGCGACAGTGAACACTGCCACACTGTGACATTGAGCACTGCCATACTGTGACAGTGAACACTGCTACACTGTGACTCTGAACACTGCCACACTGTGGCACTGAACACTGCCACACTGTGACTCTGAACACTGCTATACTGTGACACTGAACACTGCCATACTGTGATACTGAACACTGCCACACTGTGACACTGAACACTGCCATGCTGTGACACTGAACACTGCCACACTGTGGCAGTGAACACTGCCACACTGTCACACTGAACACTGCCATACTGCGACACTGAACACTGCCACACTGTGACACTGAACTCTGCCACACTGTGACATTGAACACTGTGAACACTGTGAACAACACTGCCACACTGTGACACTGAACACTGCCATGCTGTGACACTGAACACTGCCACACTGTGGCAGTGAACACTGCCACACTGTCACACTGAACACTGCCATACTGCGACACTGAACACTGCCACACTGTGACACTGAACTCTGCCACACTGTGACATTGAACACTGCCATACTGTGGCACTGAACACTGCCATTCTGTGACACTGAACACTGCCATACTGTGACACTGAACACTGCCACACTGTGACATTGAACACTGCCATACTGTGACACTGAACACTACTATACTGTGACACTGAAAACTGCCATACTGTGACACTGAACACTGCCATACTGTGACACTGAACACTGCCACACTGTGACACTGAACACTGCCATACTGTGACACTGAAAACTGACGTACTCTGACACTGAACACTGCCTCACTGTGACACTTAACACTGCCACACTGTGACACTGAACACTGCCATACTGTGACACTGAAGACTGCCATACTGTGACACTGAGCACTGCCACACTGTGACACTGAACACTGCCATACTGTGACACTGAACACTGCCATACTGTGACACTGAACACTGCCACACAGTGACACTGAACACTTCCATGCTGTGACACTGAAAACTGCCATACTCTGACACTGAACACTGCCACACTGTGACACTTAACACAGCCACACTGTGACACTGAACACTGCCATACTGTGACGCTTTACACTGCCTCACTGTGGCACTCAACACTGCCACACTGTAGCACTCAACACTGCCACACTGTGACACTGAACACTGCCTCTCTGTGACACTGAACACTGCCACACTTTGACACTGAACACTGCCACACTGTTACACTGAACACTGCCACACTGTGACAATGAGGACTGCCACATTGTGACTCTAAACACTGCCACACTGTGACACTGAACACTGCCACACTGACAATGAACACTCCCACACTGTGATGCTGAACATTGCCTCACTGTGACACAGAACACTGTAACACTGTAACACTGAACACTGCCACACTGTGACACTGTACACTGTCACACTGTGACACTGAACACTGTCACACTGTGGCACTGAACATTGCCACACTGTGACACTGAACCCTGTCACACTGTGACACTGAACACTCTCACACTGTGAGGTTGAACACTGCCACACTGTGACACTGAACACTCCCACACTGTGGAACTGAACACTGCCACACTGTGACACTGATCACGGCCACACTATGACACTGAACACTGCCACATTGTGACACTGAACACTGTTATACTGTGACACTGAACACTGCCACGCTGTGACACTGAACACTGCCACACTGACACAGAACACTGCCATAATGTGACACTGAACACTGCCACACTGTGACACTGAGCACTGCTACACTGTGACACTGAACACTGGTACACTGTGACATTGAGCACTGCCATATGTGACACTGAACACTGCCACGCTGTGACACTGAACACTGCCACATTGTCACACTGAACACTGCCATACTGTGACACTGAACACTGCCACGCTGTGACATTGAACACTGCCACACTGACACTGAACACTGCCATAATGTGACACTGAACACTGCCACACTGTGACACTGAACACTGTCACATTGTGACACTGAACACTGCCACACTGTGACACTGAACACTGCCATACTGTGACACTGAACACTGCCACATTGTGACACTGAACACTGCCACATTGTGACACTGAACACTGCCATACTGTGACAGTGAACACTGCCACACTGTGACACTGAACACTGCCATACTGTGACACTGAGCACTGCCACACTGTGACACTGAACACTGCCACATTGTGACACTGAACACTGCCATACTGTGACACTGAACACTTCCACGCTGTGACACTGAACACTGCCACACTGACACTGAACACTGCCATAATGTGACACTGAACACTGCCACACTGTGACACTGAACACTGCCACATTGTGACACTGAACACTGCCACACTGTCACATTGAGCACTGCCATACTGTGACAGTGAACACTGCCACACTGTGACATTGAACACTGCCACACTGTGGCACTGAACACTGCCACTCTGTGACTCTGAACACTGCTATACTGTGACACTGAACACTTTCATACTGTGACACTGAACACTGCCACACTGTGACACTGAACAGTGCCATGCTGTGACACTGAACACTGCCACACTGTGGCAGTGGACACTGCCACACTGTCACACTGAACACTGCCATACTGCGACACTGAACACTGCCATACTGTGACACTGAACACTGCGACACTGTGACACTGAACACTGCCACACTGTGACACTGAACTCTGCCACACTGTGACATTGAACACTGCCATACTGTGGCACTGAACACTGCCATTCTGTGACACTGAACACTGCCATACTGTGACACTGAACACTGCCACACTGTGACACTGAACACTGCCATACTGTGACACTGAACACTACCATACTGTGACACTGAAAACTGCCATACTGTGACACTGAACACTGCCATACTGTGACACTGAACACTGCCACACTGTGACACTGAACACTGCCATACTGTGACACTGAAAACTGACGTACTCTGACACTGAACACTGCCTCACTGTGACACTTAACACTGCCACACTGTGACACTGAACACTGCCATACTGTGACACTGAGCACTGCCACACTGTGACACTGAACACTGCCATACTGTGACACTGAACACTGCCATACTGTGACACTGAACACTGCCACACAGTGACACTGAACACTTCCATGCTGTGACACTGAAAACTGCCATACTCTGACACTGAACACTGCCGCACTGTGACACTTAACACAGCCACACTGTGACACTGAACACTGCCATACTGTGACGCTTTACACTGCCTCACTGTGGCACTCAACACTGCCACACTGTAGCACTCAACACTGCCACACTGTGACACTGAACACTGCCTCTCTGTGACACTGAACACTGCCACACTTTGACACTGAACACTGCCACACTGTGACACTGAACACTGCCACACTGTGACAATGAGGACTGCCACATTGTGACTCTGAACACTGCCACACTGTGACACTGAACACTGCCACACTGACAATGAACACTGCCACACTGTGATGCTGAACATTGCCACACTGTGACACTGAACACTGTAACACTGTAACACTGAACACTGCCACACTGTGACACTGTACACTGTCACACTGTGACACTGAACACTGCCACACTTTGGCACTGAACATTGCCACACTGTGACACTGAACCCTGTCACACTGTGACACTGAACACTCTCACACTGTGAGGTTGAACACTGCCACACTGTGACACTGAACACTCCCACACTGTGGAACTGAACACTGCCACACTGTGACACTGATCACAGCCACACTGTGACACTGAACACTGCCACATTGTGACACTGAACACTGCCATACTGTGACACTGAACACTGCCACGCTGTGACATTGAACACTGCCACACTGACACAGAACACTGCCATAATGTGACACTGAACACTGCCACACTGTGACACTGAGCACTGCTACACTGTGACACTGAACACTGGTACACTGTGACATTGAGCACTGCCATACTGTGACAGTGAACACTGCCACTCTGTGACACTGAACACTGCCATTCTGTGACACTGAAGACTGCCATACTGTGACACTGAACACTGCCACACTGTGGCACTGAACACTGTCACACTGTGACTCTGAACACTGCCACATTGTGACACTGAACACTGCCATACTGTGACACTGAACACTGCCATACTGTGACATTGAACACTGCCATACTGTGACACTGAACCCTGTCAAACTGTGACTCTGAACACTATCACACTGTGACACTGAACACTGCCACACTGTGACACTGAACACTGCCACACTGTGACACTGAACACTGCCATTCTGTGACACTGAGCACTGCGACACTGTGACACTGAACACTGCCATACTGTGACACTTTACACTGCCTCACTGTGGCACTCAACACTGCCACAATGTGGCACTCAACACTGCCACACTGAGACACTGAACACTGCCTCTCTGTGACACTGAACACTGACATACTTTGGCACTGAACACTGCCACACTGTGACACTGAACACTGCCACTCTGTGACAATGAGCACTGCAACATTGTGACACTGAACTCTGCCACACTGTGACACTGAACACTGCCACACTGACAATGAACACTGCCACACTGAGACGCTGAACATTGCCACACTCTGACACTGAACACTGTCACACTGTAACACTGAACACTGCCACACTGTGACACTGCGCACTGTCACACTGTGACACTGAACACTGCCACACTGTTGCACTGAACACTGCCACACTGTGACACTGAACCCTGTCACACTGTGACACTGAACACTGCCACACTGTGACACTGAACACTCCCACACTGTGACACTGAACACATCCACACTGTGACACTGAACACTGCCACATTGAGACACTGAACACTGCCATACTGTGACACTGAACACTGCCACACTGTGACACTGAACACTGCCACATTGTCACACTGAACACTGCCATACTGTGACACTGAACACTGCCACGCTGTGACACTGAACACTGCCACACTGACACTGAACACTGCCATAATGTGACACTGAACACTGCCACACTGTGACACTGAACACTGCCACATTGTGACACTGAACACTGCCACACTGTGACACTGAACACTGCCATACTGTGACACTGAACACTGCCACACTGTGACACTGAACACTGCCACATTGTGACACTGAACACTGCCATACTGTGACAGTGAACACTGCCACACTGTGACACTGAACACTGCCATACTGTGACACTGAGCACTGCCACACTGTGACACTGAACACTGCCACATTGTGACACTGAACACTGCCATACTGTGACACTGAACACTTCCACGCTGTGACACTGAACACTGCCACACTGACACTGAACACTGCCATAATGTGACACTGAACACTGCCACACTGTGACACTGAACACTGCCACATTGTGACACTGAACACTGCCACACTGTCACATTGAGCACTGCCATACTGTGACAGTGAACACTGCCACACTGTGACACTGAACACTGCCACACTGTGGCACTGAACACTGCCACTCTGTCACTCTGAACACTGCTATACTGTGACACTGAACACTGTCATACTGTGACACTGAACACTGCCACACTGTGACACTGAACCGTGCCATGCTGTGACACTGAACACTGCCACACTGTGGCAGTGAACACTGCCACACTGTCACACTGAACACTGCCATACTGCGACACTGAACACTGCCATACTGTGACACTGAACACTGCCACACTGTGACACTGAACACTGCCACACTCTGACACTGAACTCTGCCACTCTGTGACATTGAACACTGCCATACTGTGACACTGAACACTGCCATACTGTGACACTGAACACTGCCATACTGTGACACTGAACACTGCCACACTGTGACACTGAACACTTCCATACTGTGACACTGAACACTGCCATACTGTGACACTGAACACTGCCATACTGTGACACTGAACACTGCCATACTGTGACACTGAAAACTGCCATACTGTGACACTGAACACTGCCATACTGTGACATTGAACACTGCTATACTGTGACACTGTACACTGCCATACTGTGACACTGAACACTGCCACACTGTGACACTGAACACTGCCATACTGTGACACTGAAAACTACCGTACTCTGACACTGAACATTGCCACACTGTGACACTTAACACTGCCACACTGTGACACTGAACACTGCCATACTGTGACACTGAACACTGCCATACTGTGACACTGAGCACTGCCACACTGTGACACTGAACACTGCCATACTGTGACACTGAACACTGCCATACTGTGACACTGAACACTGCCACACTGTGACACTGAACACTGCCTTGCTGTGACACTGAAAACTGCCATACTGTGACACTGAACACTGCCATACTGTGACACTGAACACTGCCTTACTGTGACACTGAACACTGCCACACTGTGACACTGAACACTGCCATGCTGTGACACTGAACACTGCCACACTGTGACACTTAACACTGCCACACTGTGATACTGAACACTGCCATACTGTGACGCTTTACACTGCCTCACTGTGGCACTCAACACTGCCACACTGTGGCACTCAACACTGCCACACTTTGACACTGAACATGCCACACTGTGACACTGAACACTGCCACACTGTGACAATGAGGACTGCCACATTGTGACACTGAACACTGCCACACTGACAATGAACACTGCCACACTGTGATGCTGAACATTGCCACACTGTGACACAGAACACTGTCACACTGTAACACTGAACACTGCCACACTGTGACACTGCACACTGTCACACTGTGACACTGAACACTGCCACTCTGTGGCACTGAACATTGCCACACTGTGACACTGAACCCTGTCACACTGTGACACTGAACACTGTCACACTGTGAGGTTGAACACTGCCACACTATGACACTGAACACTCCCACACTGTGGAACTGAACACTGCCACACTGTGACACTGAACACAGCCACACTGTGACACTGAACACTGCCACATTGTGACACTGAACACTGCCATACTGTGACACTGAACACTGCCACACTGTGACACTGAACACTGCCACACTGACACTGAACACTGCCATAATGTGGCACTGAACACTGCCACACTGTGACACTGAACACTGCTACACTGTGACACTGAACACTGGTACACTGTGACATTGAGCACTGCCATACTGTGACAGTGAACACTGCCACTCTGTGTCACTGAACACTGCCATTCTGTGACACTGAAGACTGCCATACTGTGACTCTGAACACTGCCACACTGTGGCACTGAACACTGCCACACTGTCACTCTGAACACTGCCACATTGTGACACTGAACACTGCCATACTGTGACACTGAACACTGCCATACTGTGACACTGAACACTGCCATACTGTGACACTGAATCCTGTCAAACTGTGACTCTGAACACTATCACACTGTGACACTGAACACTGCCACACTGTGACACTGAACACTGCCACACTGACTCTGAACACTGCCATACTGTGACACTGAACACTGCCACACTGTGACACTGAACACTGCCACACTGTAACACTGAGCACTGCCACACTGTGACATAGAGCACTACCATAATGTGACAGTGAACACTGCCACACTGTGACACTGAACACTGCCATATTGTGACACTGAACACTGCTACACTGTGGCACTGAACACTGCCACACTGTGACACTGAACACTGCCATACTGTGACACTGAACACTGTCAAACTCTGACACTGAACACTGCCACACTGTGACACTGAACACTGTCACACTGTGACACTGAACACTGCCACAGTGTCGCTCGGAACACTGCCATACTGTGACACTGAACACTGCCATACTGTAACACGGAACACTGCCACATTGTGACACTGAACACTGTCATTCTGTGACACTGAACACTGCCACACTGTTACAAAAATCGCGACTCTAAAAGCTTAGAGATCTCCAGTGAATACTAGAAAGGAGTGCCCTTCTGGCATCCAGCCTGTTACTGGGTTTTCGTAACAAGTAGTCAGTGTCCTTGTCCAATTATCCATTAGAATTCAGTATGATTTAATAGTTCTTCAGGATTACAACTGGTAGGCTAGTAACTAGAGAAATTAAAATTTAATAAATTTATTAATTCTAGAGGTACATTATCAAATTAAATTATACACAGTAATCAACGAAATAAGAATAATCACTGCTCTCGTATACAACAGTATTGTGCTGAAAGCTCATATCACATTTATAATTCTTATGTATCGTCTCGTACATTAACGTTTAATGAGATATTACAAATATGTACAAGTAAGTTTGTGTGTATGTGTGTAAGTGCTCTAAGTAGTTCGCTGTGTCTCAAGACTCGACTAGACTTAAACAAGTGACTGACGAAATCCTCAAATAAATTAACTTCTTGACCATCTGGCAGTCAGAACAGTCTGTTTGAACAATAAAAAGAATGCTAAGCCCAATAGCAATATAACAAGCGACTGCGACACAGAATCAGGAACAAGGAGATAATATAACGACACTAAGTAGGGACCATCTGCAGATCCTCCACAAAAGTCACAAAACTCCCATACTACTGAATCTAAGTTAAGCATAAGAAAATCCCCGAATGTGACAGTATGCAGATACCAGTACAAGTTAGGTCAGAAGCTACAGCTCAGGACCTGAGTTGCTCAGAGTGTCTAAGCCACTCACAACCTCAGTACAACGACGAAAATCACTAAGTCTATACAATGTTCTGTGAACAGAGTCCCACATAACCTACAAGAAAGCTAGAGACGGTCTTCCAACAAAGGCCTATAAGGGAGATTTAGGCACCTTGTCTGGAATACGTCCTACCACCCAGCGAGTCTAGACCAGACTGAATTCTTCAGGCGAGGTGAGGACACCCCCCCTCGATCACGTGATAGCTCCGTCGACAGCTGCAGCTCAGAAACAGAAGCCGGCAGTCTAACGAGCCAAAAGCGATAATTACAGTAGTTAGACAATCAAGACTTGAACTGAGCACATGATATGTTACATCCTACCTAACCAAAGGAAGCTACGTCAAATAACAATATAAAGCAATACATTTACGATTTAGCTATTATCGCAAATAAAAGCAATATAAAATTATATGAAAAGGTAATAATTATATAAATATATACATTCATATTAATCATTGCAACCCATTCAGGGGTTGCAACACACACTGTGACACTGAACACTGCAGCACTGTGGCACTGAACCCTGTCACACTGTGACACAGAACACTGTGACACTGTGACACTGATAACTGTCATACTGTGACACTGAACACTGCCACACGGTGACACTGAACACTGCCACACTGTGACACTGATCACTGTCATACTGTGACACTGAACACTTCCACACTGTGACACTGAACACTGCCACACTGTGACACTGAACACTGCCATACTGTGACACTGAACACTGCCACACTGTGACACTGAACACTGCCATACTGTGACACTGAACACTGCCATACTGTGACACTGAACACTGCCACACTGTGACACTGTACACTGCCACACTGTGACACTGAACACTGCCATACTGTGACACAGAACACTGCCATACTGTGACACTGAACACTACCATACTGTGACACTGAAAACTGCCACACTGTGACACTGAACACTGCCATACTGTGACACTGAACACTGCCATACTCTGACACTGAAGACTTCCACACTGTGACGCTGAACACTGCCATACTGTGACACTGAACACTGCCATACTGTGACACTGAACACTGCCATACTGTGACATTGAGCACTGCCACACTGTGACACTGAACACTGCCATACTGTGACACTTTACACTGTCACGCTGTGGCACTCAACACTGCCACACAATGACACTGAATGCTGTCACATTGAACACTGCCACACTGTGGCACTGAACACTGCCACACTGTGACACTGAACACTGCCATACTGTGACACTGAACACTGCCATACTGTGACACTGAACACTGCCATACTGTGACACTGAACACTACCATACTGTGACACTGAAAACTGCCACACTGTGACACTGAACACTGCCATACTGTGACACTGAACACTGCCATACTCTGACACTGAAGACTTCCACACTGTGACGCTGAACACTGCCATACTGTGACACTGAACACTGCCATACTGTGACACTGAACACTGCCATACTGTGACATTGATCACTGCCACACTGTGACACTGAATACTTCCACACTGTGACGCTGAACACTGCCATACTGTGACACTGAACACTGCCATACTGTGACACTGAACACTGCCATACTGTGACATTGAGCACTGCCACACTGTGACACTGAACACTGCCATACTGTGACACTACACTGTCACGCTGTGGCACTCAACACTGCCACACAATGACACTGAATGCTGTCACATTGAACACTGCCACACTGTGGCACTGAACACTGCCACACTGTGATACTGAACACTGCCATACTGTGACACTGAACACTGCCATACTGTGACACTGAACACTGCCACACTGTGACACTGTGCACTGCCATACTGTGAGACACTGAACTCTGCCACACTGTGACACTGAACACTGCCACACTGTGACACTGAACACTGCCATACTGTGACACTGAACACTGCCGTACTGTGACACTGAACACTGCCGCACTGTGACACTGAACACTGCCATACTGTGACACTGAACACTGCCATACTGTGACACTGAACACTACCATACTGTGACACTGAAAACTGCCACACTGTGACACTGAACACTGCCATACTGTGACACTGAACACTACCATACTCTGACACTGAAGACTTCCACACTGTGACACTGAACACTGCCATACTGTGACACTGAACACTGCCATACTGTGACACTGAACACTGCCATACTGAGACATTGAGCACTGCCACACTGTGACACTGAACACTGCCATACTGTGACACTTTACACTGTCACGCTGTGGCACTCAACACTGCCACACTGTGACACTGAACACTGCCACACTTTGTCACTGAACACTGCCACACTGTGACACTGAACATTGCCTCACTGTGACACTGAACACTGCCACACTTTGTCACTGAACACTGCCACACTGTGACACTGAACACTGCCACACTGTGAGACTGAGCACTGCCAGATTGTGACACTGAACACTGCCACATTGTGACACTGAACACTGCCACACTGTGACACTGAACACTGCCACACTGACAATGAACACTTCCACACTGTGACGCTGAACATTGCCACACTCTGACACAGAAAACTGTCACACTGTAACACTGAACACTGCCACACTGAGACACTGAACACTGTCACACTGTGACACTGAACACTGCCACATTGTGGCACTGAACACTGCCACACTGTGACACTGAACCCTGTCAAACTGTGACACTGAACACTATCACACTGTGACTCTGAACACTGCCACACTGTGACACTGAACACTGCCACACTGTGGCACTGAACACTGCCACACTGTGACACTGAACACTGCCACACTAACACTGAACACTGCAACACTTTGACAGTGAACACTGCCACACTGTAGCACTGAACACTGCAAGTGTGTAGCTCTGAACACTGCCACACTGTAGCACTGAACTCTTCCACACTGTGACACTGAACACTGCCACGCTGTAGCACTGAACACTTCCTCACTGTAGCACTGAACACTGCCACACTGTGACACTGAACACTGTCACACTATAGCACTGAACTCTGCTACAGTGTAGCTCTGAAAACTGCCACACTGTAGCACTGAATACTGCCACACTGTGACACTGAACACTGTCACACTAACACTGAACACTGCGACACTTTGACACTGAACACTGCCACACTATAGCACTGAACTCTGCTACAGTGTAGCTCTGAAAACTGCCACACTGTAGCACTGAATACTGCCACACTGTGACACTGAACACTGCCACACTGTAGCACTGAACTCTTCAACCCTGTGACACTGAACACTGCCACACTGTAGCACTGAACACTTCCTCACTGTAGCACTGAACACTGCCACACTGTGACACTGAACACTGCCACTCTAGCACTGAACACTGCCACACTGTGACACTGAACACTGTCACACTATAGCACTGAACTCTGCTACAGTGTAGCTCTGAAAACTGCCACACTGTAGCACTGAACACTGCCACACTGTAGCACTGAACACTTCCTCACTGTAGCACTGAACACTGCCACACTGTGACACTGAACACTGCCACTCTAGCACTGAACACTGTCACACTGTGACACTGAACACTGCCACACTGTGACGCTGAACACTGCCATACTGTGGCACTGAACACTGCCACACTGTGACACTGAACACTGCCACACTGTGACACTGAACACTGCCACTCTAGCACTGAACACTGCCACACTGTGACACTGAACACTGCCACACTGTGACGCTGAACACTGCCATACTGTGACACTGATCACTGCCATACTGTGACACTGAGCACTGCCACACTGTGACCCTGAACACTGCCACACTGTGACGCTGAACACTGCCACACTGTGTCGCTGAGCACTGCCACACTGTGACGCTGAACACTGCTACACTGTTACGCTGAACACTGCCACACTGTGACAGTGAACACTGCCACACTGTGACGCTGAACACTGCTACACTGTTACGCTGAACACTGCCACACTGTGACACTGAACACTGCCACACTGTGACACTGAACACTGCCACACTGTGACGCTGAACACTGCCACAATGTGACACTGAACACTGCCACACTGTGACGCTGAACACTGCCACACTGTGACACTGAACACTGCCACTCTGTGACACTAATCACTGCCACACTGTGACACTGAACACTGCCACACTGTGACACTGAAAACTGCCACACTGTGACACTGAACACTGCCACATTGTGACACTGAACACTGCCACACTGTGACGCTGAACACTCCCACACTGTGACACTGAACACTGCCACACTGTGACACTGAACACTGCCACACTGTGACACTGAACACAGCTGAAAAACATTGTATTTCACCCAGAAATTATTAAATTAAATCAAAGTATATACACATGAAATCTTACGTACAAAATCAGTTTCTATTATTTAAAAATAACAACAGTTTTTCTCTCACATATAATAAATAACCAAAAATAATTAATAGTATATCATTAACTGTCTGCAGTGGTGCCATCTTTATAACATCACCTATTATTGTTAAACTAATTACTTTTATTAAACTAATTACTTTTATTAAACTAATTACTTTTATTAAACTAATTACTTTTATTAAACTAATTAATTTTATTAAACTAATTACTTTTATTAAACTAATTACTTTTATTAAACTAATTACTTTTATTAAACTAATTACTTTTATTAAACTAATTACTTTTATTAAGCTAATTACTTTTATTAAGCTAATTACTTTTATTAAACTAATTACTTTTATTAAACTAATTACTTTTATTAAACTAATTACTTTTATTAAACTAATTACTTTTATTAAACTAATTACTTTTATTAAACTAATTACTTTTATTAAACGAATTACTTTTATTAAACGAATTACTTTTATTAAACGAATTAATTTTATTAAACTAATTACTTTTATTAAACTAATTACTTTTATTAAACTAATTACTTTTGTTAAACTAATTACTTTTATTAAACTAATTACTTTTATTAAACTAATTACTTTTATTAAACTAATTACTTTTATTAAACTAATTACTTTTATTAAACTAATTACTTTTATTAAACTAATTATTTTTATTAAACTAATTACTTTTATTAAACTAATTACTTTTATTAAACTAATTACTTTTATTAAACTAATTACTTTTATTAAACTAATTACTTTTATTAAACTAATTACTTTTATTAAACTAATTACTTTTATTAAACTAATTACTTTTATTAAACTAATTACTTTTATTAAGCTAATTACTTTTATTAAGCTAATTACTTTTATTAAACTAATTAGTTTTATTAAACTAATTACTTTTATTAAACTAATTACTTTTATTAAACTAATTACTTTTATTAAACTAATTACTTTTATTAAACTAATTACTTTTATTAAACTAATTACTTTTATTAAACTAATTACTTTTATTAAACTAATTACTTTTATTAAACTAATTACTTTTATTAAACTAATTACTTTTATTAAACTAATTACTTTTATTATACTAATTACTGTTATTAAACGAATTACTTTTATTAAACCAATTACTTTTATTAAACTAATTACTTTTATTAAACTAATTACTTTTATTAAACTAATTACTTTTATTAAACGAATTACTTTTATTAAACGAATTACTTTTATTAAACTAATTACTTTTATTAAACTAATTACTTTTATTAAACTAATTACTTTTATTAAACTAATTACTTTTATTAAACGAATTACTTTTACATGCCCTTCCCTTCTATATTTACGTAGTCTGGTAAAACATAATAAACCCGACGGTCGTAAGCTGTGTTGACTGTGTACCTTGTAAACTGTGGAAGTGTCTGGTGATGTTTGCAGGTGTCATGTGGCATCAGTGAGTGACATGCGAGGTGCGCAGTTACTCTCTTTACCGGCGATGATGAAATCATTTACTGACCAATAATGTTTAGAAGTTTCTAGAGAAAATCTTTAATGGAATATCTAGTAACCGCAAGTTAGTCAACTCATTACCGCATTCAGCACATTAAAATAACTTTCACAAAATCAGCAGATGGTAATTTAGAAACTAGATTTACTCTGATCACTGTTGAGTCAGAGAGAAATACTTCTGCATCCCTCTGACACAACCTTCTTCAATGTCAGTGGATGCAAAAGGATTGTTACAGAATGCGGCATATTTTTTCTACGAAGTTAAAAATTAATATTGAAAATCTAAAGCCAATCAGAAATGGCGTTCACATGTTATCACATATAAATTTCTTTAATAGAAATTGTATATCGGCACCTACACAGCCCAAAATTAATTCGGGCGGCCTCGAGCAATGACTCGACCCTTCCAACCAGGAATAGGTGAATACTAAACCATACCAAGGGCGGGTTAGAACACGCGGTCAGAGAGTCTCAAAACTCCAGACCGTCGCGTTAGCCACTGGACCAGCTAGCCACAATAAGATTCATCCAACTAGGTATATTTATACACCATAGGAAGGTTAACATAGGCACCACTGTGACCACAAATGCAAGTTTTTACAGACGAATCTCCAGCTAGCGTGGCCGTGACGAACTCTAGCTCAAGTCCCCTCAAAGCCGTCAACATGACTTACGAAATCGTAATGGTTTGTTTGCAACCGTGTCATTACGATTTCGTGAGTCATGTTGACGGCTTTGAGGGGACTTGAGGTAGAGTTCGTCACGGCCACGCTAGCTGGAGATTCGTCTGTAAAAACTTGCATTTCTGGTCACAGTGGTGCCTATGCTAACCTTCCTATGGTGTAGAAATATACCTAGTTGGATGAATCTTATTGAAGCTAGCTGGTCCAGTGGCTAACGCGACGGTCTAGAGTTTTATGACTCTCTGACCGCTGGTTCTATCCCCGCCCGTTGTATGGTTTGTTTGCAATCGTGTTATTACGGTTTCGTGAGTCAGACGAGTACTAAGCAATACCAGTGTCAAAATAATTAAGAAACTGGCCATTAAAGGGCGCATAAGTTCCTCCGTCTTCTAATAACATGTTAATTTTTCCACTATAACCTACCTTGTCCATAATTACTATCGCATTTGCTTTGTCTGTTTCATAAGGTGAAGTCTAGGATCTTTTCTTAATTTAAGGTATAACTTAACAAATCATTGAAAATAATTGTGTTGTAGAGGTCTGAGCTTCGCTCATAGACAACTGGTGTAAAAAAGTGCCCAGTGTTTCTTCCCTAGCTGGGAATCGAACCCAGATCCCTCACACTGTGAAACGAGAGCTTTAGCCACCAGGCCACCTTAAACCAGCAAATATTAGAGCCTAAAAGACTAGAAAGTACACTGGACCTCATCCTCACAAATAACAACAATCTGATACGTAATATAACTATATCAAAGACAATACACTCAGATCACAAAAACAATATTGGTACAGACATGTATGCACAGAGATCCTGACCAGCAAACTGTGATTAGTTATGAGGGTGCCTTCACAAAAAAGAACTTAAATAACAAAATCATACAATGGGAACAAGTGAACCATGTCCTAAATAAAACAAGTTGGGAAGATATCCTAAACAACATGGATCCAAACTTTTGCCTGGAAAAAATAGCTCTGTGGCACTTGAGATCTGCTCAAGGTACATTCCATTAAGAAAAAGAAAGATAAGATGTAAACTAGTAAGAGAGAGATGCTCCCTATACAGGTGAAGGTGAAAAATCACAGAACTGCTAAAAGGGGCCAATATATTTGAAAAATGAAGAGAGGCACTGGTCAGAGAAATAGCAAATATCGAACTTAAGCTTAGGGAATCTTACAGGAGACAAGAATCTCAGGAAAAATTTAAAGCCATCAATGAAATTGAAAGAAGCCAAAAATACTTCTTCTTTTGTGCCAAATCTAAGGGAAAAACAACATCCAGTATTGGATCCCCGCTTAGACGAGAAGGGACCTACACAGATGACAGCAAAGAAATGAGTAAGATACTAAAGTCCCATTAACCAAACTAAGGGTCGACAATCTAAATGATGTTTTTATGACTGAGACCCAAAATTTGATCATTTCAAAAATCTCTGATATTATCCTAACACCACAATACTTCTAAAATGCAATTAATGACATGCCCATGCACTCTGCCCCAGGCCAGGACTCATGGAACTTCGTGTTCATCAAGAACTGCAAGAAGCCCCTGTCACGTGCCTTCAGCATTCTGTGGAGAGGGTGAGTGGGTGAGTGGAAACAGGGGTCATCCCCCACTTACTAGAAACAAAAGTCATAGCTCCACTCTACAAAGGTGGCAGTAAAGCACTTGCAAAGAACTACAGACCGACAGCGCTAACATCTCACATCATACAAATCTTTGAAAAGGTTCTAAGAAGCAAGATCGCCAGTCGCCTAGATACCCATCACTTACACAACATGGGGCAACACGGGTATAGAGTAATTCGCTCCTGCCTGTCCCTTGCTCCCTACATATTGTTGTCACATATTCCATCATCTCATTTACTGATATCCCTGTCAGGTCTCTGTTCCACTGAACCTCGGGAAGGAAATTCCTCATACTTTGTGTAGTCACTTCTCGTGTAGTTTGGCTTCATTTGTTCTGTACCTCCTGCTTCCCTCTCATCTTGTAACTCTACTATGTATTCGAAGCTCAGAATCACGTAATCACTGGCCCCGAGGGTTCTTTTATACGTGATGTCCTCAATATCTGCACTACTTAAAGTGAATACTAGGTCCAGTCTTGCCGGTTAGTGGGTACTCACTTACTTGTGCTTGCAGGGGTCGAGTCTCAGCTCCTGGCCCCGCCTCTTCACTGGCCTCTACTCAGTCACTCTACCCGCTCCGTGAGCTTTATCATACCTCTCCTTGAAGCTATGTATAGATCCTGCCTCCACTACATCACTTCCCAGACTGTTCCACTTCCTGAAGAAATACTGACATCCCTGTAGTTCATCTGGGTCTTCAACTTCCAACTGTGACCCCTTGTTGCTGTGTCACATCTCTGGAACATCCTGCCTCTGTCCACCTTGTCTGTTCCTCTCAGTATTTTATATGTCGTTATCATATCCCCCTATCTCTCCTGTCTTCCAGTGTCGTCAGGTTGATTTCACTTAACCTCTCCTCGTAGGACATACGACGCACACATACGCGCGCGCGCGCTTCTGTGTGTGTGTGTGTGTGTGTGTGTGTGTGTGTGTGTGTGTGTGTGTACTCACCTATTTGTACTCACCTATTTGTGGTTGCAGGGGTCGAGTCACAGCTCCTGGCCCCGCTCTTCGCTTATTGCTACTAGGTCCTCTCTCCCCCTGCCCCATGAGCTCTATCATACCTCGCCTTAAAACTATGTATGATTCCCGCCTCCACTACGTCACTTTCTAGGCCATTCCACGGCCTGACTACTCTATGACTGAAGAAATACTTCCTAACATCCCTTTGATTCATCTGAGTCTTCAACTTCCAATTGTGACCTCTTGTGTCTGTGTCCCATTTCTGGAACATCCCGTCTTTGTCCACCTCGTCTATTCCGCGCAGTATTTTATATGTCGTTATCATGTCTCCCCTGACCCTCCTGTCCTCCAGTGTCGTCAGGCCGATTTCCCTCAACCTTTCTTCATAGGACAATCCCCGTAGCTCTGGGACTAGTCTTGTTGCAAACCTTTGCACTTTCTCTAATTTCTTGACGTGCTTCACTAGGTGTGGATTCCAAACTGGTGCTGCATACTCCAGTATGGGCCTGACGTAGATGGTATACAGAGTCTTAAACGAATCCTTACTGAGGTATCGGAACGCTATCCGTAGGTTTGCCAGGCGCCCATGTGCTGCAGCAGTTATCTGATTGATGTGCGCCTCAGGAGATATGCTCGGTGTTATACTCACCCCCAGATCTTTTTCCTTGAGTGAGGTTCGCAGTCTTTGGCCATCTAAACTATATTGTGTCTGAGGTCTTCTTTGCCCTTCCCCAATCTTCATGACTTTGCATTTGGCAGGGTTAAATTCAAGGAGCCAGTTGCTGGACCAGGCTTGTAGCCTGTCCAGGTCTCTTTGTAGTCCTACCTGATCCTCGTCCGATTTGATTCTTCTCATTAACTTCACATCATCTGCAAACAAAGACACTTCTGAGTCTATCCCTTCCGTTATGTCGTTCACATATACCAAGAACAGCACAGGTCCTAGGACTGACCCCTGTGGAACCCCGCTTGTCACAGGCGCCCACTCTGACACCTCGTCGCGTACCATGACTCGTTGTTGCCTCCCTGTCAGATATTCTCTGATCCATTGCAGTGCCTTTCCTGTTATGTGTGCCTGGTCCTCTAGCTTTTGCAGTAACCTCTTGTGAGGAACTGTGTCGAAGGCCTTCTTGCAGTCCAAAAATATGCAGTCGATCCACCCCTCTCTCTCTTGTCTTACTTCTGTCACCTTGTCATAAAACTCTAGTAGGTTTGTGACACAGGATTTTCCTTCCCTGAAACCGTGCTGATTGTCAATTATATACTTGTTTCTTTCCAGGTGCCCCACCACTCTCCTCCTGATGATCTTCTCCATGACCTTGCATACTATACACGTTAGTGATACAGGTCTGTAGTTTAGTGCCTCATGTCTGTCTCCCTTTTTAAAAATTGGGACTACATTTGCCATTTTCCATACCTCAGGGAGTTGCCCAGTTTCAAATGATGTGTTGAAGATCTTTGTTAATGGCTCACACAATATCTCTGCTCCCTCTTTAAGGACCCATGGAGAGATGTTGTCTGGTCCCACCGCCTTTGAGGTGTCAAGTTCGCATAGCAGCTTCTTCACCTCCTCCTTGGTTATATGTACCTCATCCAGCACTTGCTGGTGTGCCCCCCTGTTCTGATTTCTTGGAGTCCTACTGGTTTCCACTGTAAATACCTCTTTAAATCTTGTGTTGAGCTCCTGACAAACCTCTCGGTCGTTTCTTGTGAATTCCCCATCACCCTTCCTCAGTCTGATTACCTGGTCCTTGACTGTTGTTTTCCTCCTGCTGTGGCTGTACAACAGCTTCGGGTCAGTCTTTACTTTTGATGCTATGTCATTTTCATGTTGTCTCTGAGCCTCCCTTCTTATCTGTGCATATTCATTTCTGGCTCTTCGGCTGATTTCTTTATTTTCCTGAGTTATCTGTCTTCTGTACCTTTTCCATTCTCTAGTACACCTAGTTTTTGCCTCCCTACACCTTTGGGTGAACCAAGGACTCGTTCTGTTCTTCCCATTATTTCTGTTTCCCTTGGGAACAAACCTCTCCTCTGCCTCCTTGCATTTTGTTGCTACATAGTCCATCATTTCTTGTACTTGTTTTCCTGTCAGTTCCCTCTCCCACTGAATGTCTTGAAGGAAGTTCCTCATGCCTGAGTAGTTCCCCCTTTTGTAGTTTGGTTTTCCCAGCCTATTCCTGCTACTCTCTCCACTTGGAGCTCAACTATG